>NC_037682.1:80009290-80041638 GCF_003255815.1 Theropithecus gelada | reverse complement strand
ATATATATATATATATATATATATATATATATATATATATATATATAATGTTAGGTGTTAGTGAGTTTTCCACAGAAAGATAGTCATGTAAGAGGGAGAGACAGTGATTCTTGGGGTGCTATTTTATGCAGGATAGCCAAAGGAATCTTCTATGTGGAGATGACAATTGAGCAGAGAACAGGGGGAATTGAGTAACCAAGCCATGAAAATATCTGAAAGAAAAAAAATTATAGACAGAACAGGAAATGTTAAGATCCTGAGGGAAGAACCTGCTTGAAGTTTCCAAGGAACTGTAAAGAGGCCAAAGGGACCTGAAGACACTCAGCCAGGGAGAATAAAGTGAATGAAATAAGAAAGGTATTGGGGAGGGTAAAGATGATGTAGGACATCTTATTTTGATCTTTAATTGGAATAAAATGGAGAAGCAGTAGAAGATACTGAGAAGAGGAATGGAATTATATAACTGAAATTTTAAGAGGGCCACTGTGGATGTTGTGTGAAGAAGAGTTTACAGGGGTCAGAGGTAGAAGCAGAAATGCCATATAGGAGACTCTTGCAATAATCCAAGCAAGCGATGATGCTGCCTTGAACCAGGGTGGCAGTGGATGAGGTGCTGAAAGTCAATGAGTGTTGACTTGAAAGCAGAACCAAAGGGATTTCCTGATAGATTGGATGTGAGGTGTGAGAAGAATTAAGGGCGATCCAAAGTTTTTGTCTTGAGTAACTGCAAAAGCTGTGAATAGAGTAGGAGGTGTAGTTGTGATGGTAGGGAGATCAGGAGTCAAATTTGGGGCTTGTTAAATTTGAGATACCAGTTGGAGATAGGTAGTTGGACATAGGATATATAATACTAGAGTTGAGAAGAGACATCAGGTTTAGTTAAAACTTTGGAACTCATCAGCTTATAGATAGTATTTAAAGTTATGGATAATGCAGAAAGTAAATATAAAGAGAAGAAAGAATTCAAGGATTGACTTCTGGGGTAGTCAACCTTTAAAGTTTGAAAAATAAGAAGGAATAGCATAGAAGAGTGAAAGGAGCAGCCAGTCAGTAGGAAGAAAACAGAGTGACTTCCTAGAAGTCAAATGAGAATGTTTCAAGAATACAAGAGCAACTACATCAAAGGCTGTTGATAGGCTGGGAGGATGAGGACTGAGAAGATATCAGTGCGTCTATCAGTAGGTAATTACTGTAACGATGACAGAGGAGTTTCAGTAGAGAATAAGAGAGTGAAGAGAGGAGGTACAAATGTGTAAATATAAACAATTCCCTTGCTTTGAAATGAAGCAGAGAAATGGGATTATATCAGGAATGGTACTGAGATGAATACAGAGCTTTAATTTTGTTTTGTATTTTTGCTTATATCTTGTGTGTTTTAGGATGGGAAATGTGTAGCATGTTTGCACAGTGAAAGAAATACTCCAATAGACTGTGGAGGTGAGGTGAAAATTAATGGTGCAAGAAAAAGAAAGGTGATTATTGGAGTGATGTCTTTGAGTGAGAAGAGATAGGATCTAGGGCATCAGTGGAAGAATTGGCCATAGGTGAAATAATGTTTCTCCATAGTAACTGCTGGGAAGGCAGTGTGTTGCTTTTGCTTTCTCAGTGAAATAAGAAGATGAGAGTGAGAGGAGAAAAGCAGATACTGAAGGTTCTAAAATAAATTCAGTCAGTATAGGCTGTCCAAAAGTCTTTGAAGTTGCCTAGTGTGAAAACTCTGGCCATATGAACGCATGGGGACTCACCAATCTGTATGCTTTCTCAATAAGCCAATCAGATTTCTCTGAAGGAGTTTAATAATCTTGAGAAATATATAGAGAAATATGGTTAATTCGTTGTGCTTGGAACAAGGGAAACAAAATTATGTGGTCAACCATCTTGACAATGAAGCCCTACAGCAGGCATCACCAGATGCCTTATACCTTGTATGATCATCTTGTTACAGAATTTTTCCACTCTTTATGAGGTCTGGCTGTGAGAAAGAAAGCCTTGTCTTCTTGTGTGATCTTATGTATCTTAGAATGAGCTCTCATGACTCTAGGCATCTTTTCCCAAACTTCAATCATTTAAATTTAATCAGAAGTAGGCTTCTGAATAGAGTCTTTGAAATGTTAACTATTTTCTTTTGAAGGGTATATCATGATTAGGGTACTTATACTAATTTACCATATCTAAGGTGAATATATAATAGAAAATATATGTAATATAATATATATACACATATACATGTACATACTAGTTAAATCCATATACATAACATACTCTTTGACATGGTTTAGATGTTTTGCACCCTTTAAATCTCATATTGAAATGTGACCTCAAATGCTGGAGATGGGTCTAGTGGGAGATGTTTGGGTCATTGAAATGGATCTCTCATGAATTTGACTTGGTGCTGTGCTCATAGTGGGAATGAGTGAGTTCTTACTCTGTGAATTCATATGAGATCCAGTTGTTTAAAAGAGCCTGGCATCTATATCCTCTTTCTCTCTCTCAGCCTCCCTCTTGCCATGTGATACACTGGCTCCCCCTTCCCCTTCTTCCATGATTGTAAGCTCCCTGAGGCCTACCACAAGTTGAACAGATTCTGGTGCTGAGGTAAGAGACTAGCAGGACTTGTTTTTTAGTCACAACTCCGCTGCCCAAAACAGGATATAGTCCAGACAAAATAAAGAAACTCAGTACGAACCAGAAGATGGCAACAAAAGTAATCTCTACCTCCCCTCACTGCTCACTGGCATATGATGTTCCCAACAGCACCATGACAATTTACAAATGTCATTACAATGACTTGGAATCTACCACTGCTTTCCATGGCAATGACCCAAAAAATATCGCCTTTTCCTTGAAAGTTCTAAATAACTTACCCCTCAATTTGCATTGACCTGCCTCTAAATTTGCATGTAATTGAAAGTGGGTTTACCAACAGCCTATACAGTTGCCAAGAGCTCATAAATTGGCTCTGGGCACACTACCTGTGAGTTAGCTGACCATAAAGAGCAGTGCTGTTCAAAAAAGATTACTGTCTAACACTATCAGCTCTCACTTGAAATTTTTCCCAGCTAAAACCAAGAACCCTCCCAGGCTAGCCCCAGTGCTGGGGCTTGCCTTTCCTGCAACATTTGGTGGCCACAAAGGAATGAAGATAGCAAATGAAAGGCCGTAACTGATGTGGTGGTGAGACAGCAAAATGGTGGTGATCCACAAAGAGGCAAGACAATGAGAGACAGTGAAAAACAGTCAGATGGCACTCAGAGAGGAGGCAAGAGGTGGCAATCAGCGGTCTGTGGGATGGCAAGACAGCAAGAGGTGATGATTGGTGAGATGGAGAGATGGCAAGAGGTGGCAACTGGTGAGAGATGGCGAGAAGGTGATTAGTGCTACCAAGCTGTAACATTAGCCAAAGTCTCTTTCAAGAGCCATCATCTGTTCTGGCAGAGCTGAGGGAATGGACATGTGACCATAGTGCCATCGCCTCATGTGGGACCTGTCAGTCCAGCCAGTAGGCTATCAGGTCACTGTTCCCTGCATTGCAGTGAAGCCCACCTGGGCTGAGGGAAACTAGAGAGACCTTCAACCAGGTCCCACATGGAAGATTGATTGGCACCATTTTGACTCCTGTGGATGGGTGAATGTCCCTCTATCCCCTGCTCCCAATTGGCTGAATTAGGGAATAAAGCTTCTGGCTAGGTGGTCAGTTTAAATGCTTACATCATTTGGATAACCCGAATCCTGTCCTTGTCACCCCTTCCCCTGGTCCCTCTCCTTGGACTTCATTTTATTGCTCTAGCAGCCATTTTATTTTCAGTTCTAAAATGTATGTTTTATTTGCAGTTTTGTTTCTTTTATTTGACTTTCTGTTAACTGTACTTGGGCAATTGTTTAAGGCAGGACACGTGTTTGTGAAAGGCCCTTGTTATGCTGACTCTGAGATGCCAGAGTCATGTTGTTATATGGAGCTAACAAGGCCTTTGGAGTTCACTACTGGCTGCCCCTCAGATGCTCCAGCATTTTGGCATTTGGTGTGGAGATCCTCCTTGGCTTATAGCTGAGCACTGTGGGTGTTTTGGCATTTGGTATTTTTGGCTGCCACCTGGGTGCTACCAGGTTTTTGGCACTGACATTTCCTCCAGAACTCTGGGTTCTGGAGAACTGTGGGCCCACCCTAGGGTAATCTTAGTCTTGCCTTTTCTTGTTTTCTGCCCTAAAGTTATTTTCTGTAACATATTTTTTTCTTATTGTTACTTTATTTGCACTTTTCCTTCTATGCTTTGTTTAATAAAAATACTTCTTTTGTCATATTTCATTCACTGGCAAACACTTATAATCCACTTTTTTAATGACTTGCTGCCTATACTTAACACCTTCTCTGTAGGAAATGAGAATCTAAAAGGTAAAAATAGCAAAGGCCCATTTGCTGTCCCTCTTGCTATACTTAGAAAAACTTCTGCCGGGCGCGGTGGCTCACGCCTGTAATCCCTGCACTTTGGGAGGCCGAGGCGGGCGGATCACGAGGTCAGGAGATCGAGACCATCCTGGCTAACACGGTGAAACCCCGTCTCTACTAAAACACAAAAAATTAGCCGGGCACGGTGGCCGGCGCCTGTAGTCCCAGCTACTTGGGAGGCTGAGGCAGGAGAATGGCGCGGACCCGGGAGGCGGAGCTTGCAGTGAGCCGAGATCGCGCCACTGCACTCCAGCCTGGGCGACAGAGTAAAGACTCCGCCTCAAAAAAAAAAAAAAAAAAAAAAAGAAAAACTTCTGTGTCCAGTAAAAATCCTTGTCAGACATGGGGACAATGACTGGCGTCCCACAGGACTCACCACTAGGATATCTATCAGGCTACTGGAGCACATTTGAATTTGACTAAAGAAAAAGAAACTTATTTTCTATTGCAACACTGTTTGGATTCAATACAAATTAGAAAACCAAGAGATCTGGCCTAAATATGCTTCTATTAATTATAATGTTATTTTACAATTATACTTATTCTGTAAAAAGGAAGGGAAATGAGAAGAGGACCCTTATGTTCAGGCTTTTATGACCATTTACTGGCTCATGGTACTTCCAGGAAACCATTCCTAAGGAATCTTCTCCTAGATTCCCTCTAGAAGGCTAATACCCTCTCCAGAGTCTCTTTAGTCCCTCAGTTCTGAGGTGGGTCCCACCCATATTCTAATGAAGGATTCCACCCCAAGATCATCAGGCACCCATCCCACTTATCCAGCAAGCCACAGCCTATACGTTCTACTGATCAAGAAAGTAAGCCAAACCAGTACCAGGAAGAATGGGGTTCCATATCAACCCTTAAAATCACATCTGTGTCCATTGCAGGAGGTAGCTGATGAAAATGAGGTAAATCTTAGAGTTCATGTGTCATTTTTTATGTGTGATTTGACTTTGTACAGGGAAAAATATGACTACTTTTCAGAGAAACCAGAAAAGAGCATAGAGAGATTTTTTAAGTTGATTATGTTCTTTAACTTTTCATGACTTGTAAGTATTGTCAACTGCTTGCTGTGCCATGGCATGAAAAAAAAAAAAAAAAAAAAAAAAAGGAAAAAGTGTGCGGTGAAGCCAGTCAATTGTAACAAGGTTAGAGAAACACCTCAGGAAGAAGACAAGAATCCCACTTGGTTTCAGGGTCATTTGGTTGAGGAACTCAGGAAATACATTAATGCAGACCCGACTCCCTAGAAGGGCACTCTCTTCTGGGAATATGTTTTATTACTCAGTCTGCCCCTGACTTGAGGAGGAAGCTACAAAAAGCAGCATTGAAACCTCAAACTCCTATGAGCCAACTCTTAAATGTCGCCTATAAAGTTTACACTAGGGACACTGCAAAAGAGGTGAAAAAAAAAAGCCAAAAGAAATAACCAAAAAGTACAATTACTAATGGCTGCTTTAAGCCCCCTGCCACCTCAGGGTTGCTCAACAAGAGAGTGTCACAAGATCAGCATCTGGGATGTCAAAGTGACAGCCCCGACATGCCAGCCTCTGCCCCTTATTCAATCTGTCCCTGACATGAGGAGGAAGGTATTTATTTGTTAAATTATCAGAAATGTTTCCTGTAATGTTATAGTTTATTTTAAAACTTGTTGAATTTGTATCTCAGAGATTTAACTGTTGTTGCATCTTGCTGCTTTCATCTCTTTTTCTCTATAAGAAGGATTATGATGATGTGTCTATCCTTTAGCTTTTTTTTTTTTTTTTTTTGGTCAGCTCCTGTGAGTTTTTCTCCTCCAGCTCTGACTGTTTTTGTGACCTGATGCTAAAGCATTTTGTCTTAGAGGACTATGAGAGACATATTTTCCCCATAATATCTTGAGTCTATGCTTTTGGTTTTTCTTGATGTGTAACCTTATTTTTGGCTTTTAGATTTTGACTCTCACATTGCTTAAAATAAGTTTAAGGACTAGAGATACCTTCCCACCTTCATTCTCATCTGGCCTAGAATGTTTAATTGGCCAAAAGAAATGCCAAAGAAACCTTAAAAAAAAAACACTAACTCAGGTCATGACAGGAAACCAGGGGTCAGACACACCTCACCATGCTCCCCCTTGAAATTTAAGCCAGATTTAAATGCCTTTCAATAATTCTGAAATCAAAGTATTGCCCTTTCCCACAAATGAAAATATAGCTCCCCTCTTCAACTAGAAGACTTAGTCTTCCTAAAATCTTTAAAAAAAGATCACCTGATGATTAATTAGAACCAAAATAAAAGGGTCCTTATCAGGTATTGTTAAGTACCCCTACTGCTGTTAAACTTCAGGACATCACTAATCGGGTACAACTGTCCAGAGTTAAACTGTTTCTTATGAATCCCTACAGAGATAAAGGAAGGACACCACAACCTTCACTTGAAAACTCTAGAAAACTTAAGTTTGTTTTACAAATACGTAGTTAAATAATTGATTCTGTGGGTGGACATGGTAGCATTAATTCTTCTCTTCTGCCTAATTGCAATTTACTTGTTTAACCTCCTAATAAATTTTATATCTTCTAGATTCCACATAAAGATGATGCTAGCACAAAGCTTCCAATCCATCCTGTCTGCTGACCTGGAAAATGAAAACATCCTACTGTTGGTCCCTAGATCAGATATCTAGAGATTCACACACCTCCAATGCTAGGCAGGGTCTACACGCATAAAATTGACAAGAAGCTGTTATGGAAGATAGACCACCACCCTTTTTCAGTTCCTGTAATATTAAGGAGAAATATCTTATCTCCAAGTGGGAAATGAGGTAGGAGACCATAAGGACTTTTTTCTAGTCACAACCCTGCTGACCAAAACAGGATCTGGTCCAGACAGGATGAAGTGAAGAAACCATCAGGAACCAGCAAATGGTGATGAAAGCAATCCCTAGGTACCCTCATTGTTCACTGACATAAGACGCTCCCATTAGCACCATGACAGTTTGCAGTTGCAATGGTAAGACCCAGAACTTACTGCCCCTTTTCTAGAAAAAATTTCTAAATGACCCACCTCTCAATTTGCATTGACACACCCCTTAATGTGCATGCAATTTAAATTGGGTTTACTGAGAGCCAATACAGTTGCTGAGAGCCAATACAGTTGCCAAGAGCCCATATGTTCCTGACTCTGGGCATATTGCCTATGAATTAGCCCTGCTTTTCAAGGAGAAGTGCCATTCAGTAAAAGATTGTTGTCTGACACTACTGACTTGCCCTTGTATCCTTTCCTGGGCAAAACCAAGAACCCTCCTTGGCTAAGCTGCAATGTTGGGGCTCACCTGTTCTGCATCAGTGTTGTGCCTGTACAGCCTGCAGAACAGTAAGTCAAACGAATCTGTCTTATTTATAAATTACCGAGTCTCAGGTATTCCTTTACAGCAATGCAAATGGACTAACACACTCTCTATGATAAAGTATTTCAAATAAATGAAACAATGGCTAAGTGTGGTCTCTTCCCTGAGTAGCCCTTTTTCTGGGCCTAAGTAGCAGGTAAGGTCTCTGTTCAGGGCTCACTGCTTGGACAGATGATCTCAGATACAAGGATTAAGCATTAGGTGTTCTATTCAAGGCACATTCTGCTCAGCAAGTTATATAATGCCTTGTAGTGGCAAAACAGAACCTACAAATATCCTTCCTCTCTTTCTCCATCTCCTTTACCTGCTAATTCTTAGTTGTATTGAAAGTTGCATTATAAGACTCCTCCTTATAGGACATTTTTGCCTCCCTCCAATTGTCCCCATTACATTGTCCAGTCTGCTTTTTAATATCTTTAGTTTTCTCTGTAAAGATAATTGATACAGTATATTGAATGTTTATTATTTTCTAGATACTGGCACTATGATAAGCACTTTACATCTGCTCCAGAATACTCCACTAGAAATAAGAAAGTACTCTGTCTCCATAATTCAAAGAGCATAGGACTTAACACCAGAGACACTCCTAGAGGAGATAATCGAAGGGCCAAATGAAATCCTCTATCTATCTATCTATCTATCTATCTATCTATCTATCTATCTATCTATCTATCTATCTATCCATCCATCCATTTATATTTTTCTGCTCACCTATTACTTGACACCAAATTCACATGCTATTCATTTACTGGTGTGTTGAGGGAGTTCAAACACAGAATTGGTCATTTGACTGATTGATCTAAACTCTATGACTTGCCCAAGCTTACCTCCTACCCTAATATCCAGCTCTTTGAAAAGACTCAATGACCAGTAATTGGAATAGCATATGCCAGGTCTCATCAATCCATCACCAGCATAATTAGGAAACAATTGTCAAACTTTAACACATAAGCTCTTAGGCAGGAGACCAATTACCTTGTCTAAGGACAGAGAAGAAAGTGGTTATATCAATTCCCTTGTCCAAGGAGAATATGTGGCTACAACATATTCTTCCACAAGAATGAGGTTTATTTCGTATCAACTCATCTACTAATCCTTGGCATAAAAATATAACATTGTAATTTAATATGTTTATGCAATTTTACTGGCATATAAATAAAAACTTTCTTTCTTAAAACAATGTGTGTAATACTTTATGATTCCTAATCATTATTATTTCTTCATCCCACAAAGCAACAGTCACAATAATAAGATTTGGGATTTCTGGAATGCCTACGTTGTCACTTAATCTTCACAATAGCCTTATAAGATAATATTATTAAACTATATTTTCTAATTGAAGAAATTAAAGCTTAGAGAGATTAAATAACTTACTCAAAGTCATACAGTTAGTAAACTGTGGAGGTAAAGTTCAAACCAGTCTACCAACTCTGATGGTCATAATGCTACACTAAGTTGTCTTTCTCTTCTGTGGATTTTATCCCTGAATTTACCAAGAATGCTAAGTTCAGTTGTAAGAACAACCTCAACTCTTCTCCTTCTGTAAAGCAGGGGCAGTAATTTTTTGTTTGTTTGTAAAGAGTTACATAGAAAATACTTCAGGTTTTGTAAGCTTTATGATGTCTGTCTTAATTAACTCAACTTTGCAGTTATAGTGCAAAGGCAACCATGGACAACACATCAACAAATGTGTGTCTGTGTTCCAATAAAACTTGGTTTACAAAGACAAGTGACCAGTGAATTTGGCCTGTGGGCTTCTTTTTTTAAACAAGTAATCCCCATTTATTTCATAAAATCATTTGAATTGATGTAATTATTTTTTTAAAAAATATAACTCATAGTTTGTTAAATTTTCTCAGGCCATATCATAATATTTAGTATCTATATAGCATTTAGACAAGGTAGTTACATATTGTAATGAAAAATATAATTAGGTTTGGAGCCAAAAGATCTGAATTTGACTTCTGATTTTGTCAGTTATGAGCCAAAGTGACTTTGTAAAAGTTACTTGGCTTCCCTTGTGAGCATTTTCCCTTTTTCTCTTTAGTGACACCTCTGCTTTTTACCCAATTTTGCCTTGGGAAACCTACCTCTATGAACTGCTTGAGCTTCCTTGCCTTCTGGTTGACAGCTGGGTTTGACCAGAGGGGTTAACCCACAAGAGATGTATAGTGAAATAAGTGAATGAGGTTGGTTCTCACCCTGCAGGATTACCAAGTGCTGGCTAATTCCCTTACCAGAGGGTCATTGCTCCTGTAAAGACAGTCTTCTTTTTATCAGAGTTTTTTTCTCTAGGTTCTAGTAACCATTAATCCCCAGGGGTGTGCTCTAACCTTTGTGGTTCCTCTACACCTGTCCATTCCTTTTAAGCAGTCCTGTTACTAAACTCTCATCAAATTACCCATTTTGAGCATCATCTATTTCTGTCTAATTTCTTCACACCTTAATTCTGCCTTTATAAAATGGGATCAAAATATGCAATCTGCCTACCATGAAGAGTTGCTTATTTGTCTGATACTTTATTCAGCAAACATTCATTCAGTGCTATTATGTTCCAGGCAATAGTGCTACAAAGATGGCCAAGATGTGGTCCCACCCCCAAGAAATTTCCAAAGAACTGGAAAGACAAACCCAAAATAACTGACTATTATGTATTACGATAATGCTACTATCAAAGAAGGAAAGAAGCAACACAACAAGAGAGAGCGCTGTTATGTGAGGAGAGAAGAAAAAGAGTCAGAGAAAGATCCAAAAAGGGCATAATTATGAAGTCTGGCTTTGAAGGTTAAAGAGCCACTTATTAATCAAAACAGAATTAGTAATGCAGAGATCTTTTTGACAAAGTGAGATTTTACCTTATCTCACTTCATCCTACTCCTTCTTTTCTGATCAATCTCTGAATCCTCCACTAGGTCATTTTCCTTTTTTTTCTTGTAGTAACAGTGGCTGTTCAGGATGATTTTATCTCCCTCCTTTTTTTCTTTTGTTACACACCTCTTGGAGCTCCATTCACTTCTATATTTCATCTCCTTTCAAAGCAGATGACATCAATCCTCATAACTTTACTTTTTTTTTTGAAGTCTAGCCCCAGATTTCCAATGCAACACTATCGACACAAAATTCTTTTCTCCTCATTCAATCACAGGGAAGTTTTTTCTCCCAATTTCCCTATTACTGGTAACTCTTTGACCCTATATTCCAATGTCTAGGCTTCAGGACTTGCATTAAGCCCTGTAGTCATACATACTATTACTTCCCCCATCCAATTCATTGCCCCATACTTCCTCTGTACCTTCCTCTTTAATAGTCACTATTCATCCATTTATTCATTTAATATTTTTATTCAATATCTATTGGATGAACATTTATTGAACACTTACTATTATGCAGGCACAATTCTAGGATATGGGGATATAGCAGTAAATGAGACAGACAAAGATCTTTTTGTCTAGTTTTTTTGTGATGCCATAACAGAATATCAAAACTGAGTAATTTATAAATAATAGAAATTAATTTCTCACAGTTTTGGAGGCAGAGAAGTTCAAAATCTAAGCGCCGGGGGTTTCAGTGTTGGTGAGGGCTCTGTTCTCTGCTTCCAAGATAGGGCCTCTCTGCTCAGTCTGTGACCTTTTCCTTGTATGTCAGAAGGCAGAAGAGCAAAAAAGCCTGAGCTAGTTCCCTCTGGCCCTTTTAAAAGGCATTAGACCACTGATGAAGGCAGAGCCCTCATGAGTTAATCACTTCTCAAAAGAACCTATCTCTTAATGCTATCAAAATGAGGATTAAGTTTCAACATGAATTTTGAAAGGGACATTCAAACCATGGCACCAAGCTTAGAATTTATATTATCATCAGGAGAAATAAACAATAAATATTTTGCCATATTTAATTGAATATTTAATTAAATCTAAGATGCCAGTGATTTTTAAATACATAATTATTTCAAGTATCACCATAAAGCATGCTACCAGTTAAAATAAGACTCCATCCATTGGGAGTCATTTTCATTTCAGAGATGCTAAAATGTCCTATAAATGTAAATTTCCACATCTTTGAATCAATGAAATTCAAAAATAAGGCACATATTATTTTGTATATAATATATGTTATCTCAGATAAGGGGAAATATTAAGAAAAAATAAGTTGGGAAAAAGAATAAAGAGCGCTTAGGATGAGGGGTACAATTGTAAATAGGGTATTCAAGAAAGGTTTTATTGTAAAGATAATATTTTAATAAACATCGAAGGAAGTGAGGGATTGAGCCTTGCATCTTTCTAGAAGAATAGCTGAAGCAACTCAGAGAACAGTAAAAACAAAAACCTTGAAGTAGGAGCATAGCTATTCATGCTTAAGAAACAGTGAAGTGACCAGTATTACTAAAGGAGATTAAACTAGAAGAAGAGTGGTAAGAGATAAGGTCAGGAGAACTAGAAGACCAAATTATCTACGGTCCTTTAGGCTGTTGTAGGACCCTAGATTTGAGGAGAAAGAAAGCCATTGGAGGCTTTTGCACAGAAAAGTTAAATAATCTGATTTATGTCTTAAAAGAATGATTGTGTTTATAAATGTAGGAAAAACTGGAAAGGATAAGGACAGGAGCAGAAGTTCAGTTAGAGAGCAATTGCAGAAATTAGGAGAGTGATGTTGGAATCTTAGACCTGGATGCCTTCAATGAAGTTATTGAGAAGTGAGGCTGAATAAATGTTAAAGATGGAGCTTGCAGGATTTTCTGATGAATGGAGATGTGGGATTGAGAGATAAAAGTCAAAGATGACTCTTGCGTTTTGGATCAGAGCAACTGGAATAGTCGTGTTGCTCTTTCTTGAGATGGGATAGATTGTGGGAGATGCATATTTGAGAGAGAAGATTGGGTGTTTGTTTTAGCTATGTTAAATTTGAGATTCCTATTAGATATCTGGGTGGTTGTGTGTCCTGACAGTGCTTACTTTCCAATGCCTCTGCCACAAGCAGCATCCAGGCTGACATTTTCTGCTCAGACTCCTAGAATTGATCTCCTTCCTTTTTGGCTTTGCATGTCCTAAATCATCCTACAAATAATTTTTTTTGTTTTTAATATATTAAGATGATTAACATTTTTGCTCAAAATTTAGTATCTTCTCATTTCTTATTTAATATAGTAGACTCTCCTTAGCTTGAGAATTGATTGGTCTAAACTATTATGAACATTGGCAAATATACAGATATATAACTACCAAAACAATTAAATTATTGATCATTTTCATCACCCCAGAAAGTTTGCTCTTGTGTCAATTTCCATCTCTCATCCCAATTCCTGGCAACTACCGATCGATTTTCGTCTTAAAAAATCAATTTTAAGCCTTTTTCAGAAGCAACATAAATGAAATCATAGCATATGTAGGTTTTTGCATCTGGAATTTCTCACTTAGCATAGGCCTTTCTGATATATCCTTTTTGTTACATGTATTAGTAGTTCATTCTGTTTATTGCCAAGTAGTAAGGTGTTCTGCAACTTTTTTTATCCCTTCACCAGTTGAAGGATATTGGGCTTTTCCAGATTTTCGTTTTCATGAACAAAGCCTCTATAGAGGGTTGAATGTGGCATTCCAAAAGATATGTCCACCCAGAACTTCAGGATGTGATCTTATTTCAAATAAGGGTCTTTGCAGATAGAATTAAGGTAAGAATCTTGAAACAAGATCATCTTAAATTAGGGTGGGTCGTGAATCAATGATGGATGTCCTTCTATGAAATACAGAAGGAGCAAACACACAGTGACACAGAGGGAGAAGGCTATATAAAGTTGGATGCAGAGATTCAATAATGTGTCACAAGCCAAGGAGGGCTAATTGAGGATTACCAATAACCACCAGAAGCTAGCAGAGAGGAATGGAATGGATTCTTCCTTAGAGATTCCAGGAGGAGCCAACCCTGTCAGCACCTTAACATCCATAACTTCTGGCATCCATAACTGTGTGACAAAAAATTTCTGCTGTATTAAGTTGTCAAGTTTGAAGTATGTGTTATGTCAGCTGTAGAAAGCTAACACAGCTTCTATAAACATTAATATACTATACAGGTCTTTGTGTGGACATACATTTTTATTTCTCTTGTGTAAATACTTAGAGTTGGATTGCTGGGTACTGTAACAAAGCTATGTTTCAATTTCTAAGAAACTTCCAAACTCTTTTTCCATAGTGCTTATACTACTTTTCATTTCAACCAACAATATATGACAGTTTCAATTGTTTTGCACATTGGTCATCATTTGGTATTGTAAATTTTGTGTCTTTTATTTTGTTTTAGCCATTGTAGTTAATGTGTACTGCTGTTATTTTCTGTTTTTCTAATGATTAATTATGAGAATCTTTAAATGAGTATTTTTTATATAGTGTCTTAAAATATTTTGTCCAACTTGTATTTGTTTGGTTGGTTCCTATCGAGTTGTACGTTGGCAGGTAGGGTTTAAAGATGGCTTTGTTATCTTTCTTTCATTCTTTATTATTTTATTTTCTTCTTTCGCTCTTTTCCCTCCCTCCCTCCCTCCCTCCCTGCTAAATTGCTCATCAAACCACCAAATGCTGCCTTGATGGAAAAATGATTCTCCATTAAGTTATTTTATTAATTAACCACACATGGGTATCGGGGGTAAGGTGCTAAATTTTTGGAATTCCTCTTGTGTTCACTTGATGTAAAAATCTATCTGTACACAAACATAGTACTGTGATGTTTATTGTAACTTCAAATTGAGTCTTAAAATCAGTTTATGTGGGTTTTCCAACTTTTTTTAAATTGTTTGGAGTATTCTGGACCTGTTTTTTTTTCTATTTAAATGTTAGAATCCATTTGTCAGTTTCTCAAAGAATGTGCTACAATTTTGATTCAGCTTGCATCAAATCCACAGAACAGTTGGAGAAGAACTGATACCCTAACAACGCTGACTAATCCAATTAATAAATATAGTATCTATCTCCTTTTATTTGGATCTTTTAAACACTTTTTTCATCAATATTTTTCTTCATGTAGTAGTTTAGAGTCTTACGAATGTTGCATATTTATTATTGGATTTATCTTTACTTTTTACATCATTGTAATATTTTAAAAGTTAAATTTCTAATTGTGTGTAGCTAGTGAATAATATTTTTGTTTTGTTTGTTTTTATATATTGACCTTGTATCCTGAAACACTGAGAAGCTCACTCCTTACTTGTAGAAGCTTTTGATAGATTCCTTGGGACTTTTTCTATGTATGGAAATGCCATCAGCTGATAAAGACAGTTTTATTTTCTCCATTTCCAATCTATATATATTTATTTTTGTTTTTGTTTTTTTGATTTATTGAACTGTCTAGTACCTCATGTAAAATATTAAATAGAAATAATGATAGCATATATTCCTACCTTGTTCTCAGTCTTAGGGAAAAAGTATTTGCTTTGTTTCTATTAAATATAATATTAGGTAAAGGATTTTGTTAGATGGCTGCCATCAGATTTAGGAATAACCCATTATTCCTAGTGTATTAAGAGTTTTTATCTTAAATGAGAATGCAATTCTCTCAAATGATTTTTGTGCTTCTACTGAGATTACTATTTTTTTTCATTTTTATGATGTTTATGTGGTGAATTACTTAGATTGATTTGCACATGTTGAACTAGCTTTGCATTCCTGGGATAAACTCCATTTGCTAACGATGTATTACATTTTTTGTATTACTAGATGTGGTTTGTACATATTTTCTTAAGATTATTGCATCTATTTCCATGAGCAACATCAGTAGGTAGTTTTCTTTTCTTGTAATAGTGTTGATATCAGGGAAATGATGGTCTCATAATATCAGATGACCAGTATTCCATCCTCTTCAAATTCTTAGAAGAGTTTGTGTACAACTGATATTAAAATTTTGGTGTAATTTGCTAGTGAGTTTATTTGGGCTAGAAGAGTTCCTTATGGGTAGATTTTTACTTAAAATTGGAATTTTTAAATAATATAGAACTATTGAGAATATCATTTTCCTTACACAGACTATCATATTTTGTGTGATTCATGCAATCTGTCCATTTAATCTAGCTATCATCTTTTTGACGTTTTTAAATAATAATTGCTTATTATTCTGATAATGTCTGTAGGGCTTATAATGGTGTTTCCTCCTTTGGTTCAGATATTACTGTTTTGTTTCTTCTCCCAGTTTAATCAGAGATTTATCTATTTTATTGATATTTTCAAAGAAGTTTTGGTCTCATTTGTTTTCTCTACTGTTTTTTAGTTGACTATTTCATTTAATTTTTATCTTGATTAATTCTTCCCATTGGCCCACTTTAGGTTTCATTTGCTCTATTTTTTTGCTACTTTCTTTTAAAAGTTTTTTTTTATTGATACATAATAGATGTATATATTTTCAGAGTACATGTGATAATTCAACATGTTCATATAAAACGGAAAGATAAAATCAATGTAACAATCAATTCATTGCCTTAAATATTTGTCTTTTCTTTATGCTAGAAATATTTTATTTATTTCCTTCTGGCTATTTTAAAATATACAATAGATCCTTGTAAACTATAGTTGCTTTACTGCTCTATCAAACATGAAGTCTTATTTCTTCTATCACATTTATATTTGTACTGATTGCAATCTCTCTTCATAACTCCCTTTGCCCTACTTTTCTCCACCTCTGGTGACCACCAATCTACTCTCTTATCTTAATGAGATCCACTTTTTTAGCTCCCAAATATGAATGAGAACATACAGCATCTGTCTTCCTGTGCTTGGCTTTATTTCACTTAACATTATGACCTCCAGTTCTATCCAAGTTGCTGCAAATGACAAGATTTTGTTCTACTTTATGGCTGAATAATATTCCATTGTACACACACACACACATACACACACATACACATATACACACACATATACATATACATGTACATATACAGGATATTTTCTTTATCCATTTACACCTTGATGGGCAATTAGGTTGATTTCTTATTTGGGCTATTCTGAATACTGTGATTCATATTGCAAAATAAGATACTGTGATAAATATGGTAGTACAGATATCTCTTCAGTAGATTGACTTTCTTTCTTTTGAACATATAATCAGTAGTGGAATTGATGAATCATATGGTAATTTTATTTTTAGTATTTTAAGGAACCTCCACACAATTTTCCATTAGTTGCTGTACTAATTTACATCCCCACCAACAATGTATGAGGGTTCCTCTTTCTCTACATCCTTGCAAGCATCTGTTATCCCATCTTTTTGATAAAAGCCATTTTAACTAGAGTGAAATATCTCATTGTGGTTTTGATTTACATTTTTCTGATTTGTGATACTGAGGATTTGTTAATATACCTGTTGGCTATTTGTATGTCTTCTTTTGAGTAATGTATATTCATATCTTTTGCCTATTTTAAAAATTGGATGATGATGATGATGATGATGATGATGATGATGATGAATTTGCTATTGAGTTGTTTGAGCTCCTTATATATGCTGGTTATTAACTCCTTGGCAGATGGATAGTTGCAAATATTTTCCCCCATTCAGTAGGTTGTGGCCTCTCTTTGTTGATAGTTTCCTGTCAACAATGGATACAAAGCTATGCAGAAGCTTTTCAGCTTGATGTAATCCCATTTTTCTACTTTTGCCTTGGTTGCTCATGCTTTTGAGATTTTACATAAAATATATTTGCCAAGATTTATGTCCTGAAATATTTTTCCAATATTTTCTTCTAGTAGTTTCATAATTTTTGGACTTATTTTAAAGTCTTTAATCTATTTTTATTTGACTTTTGTATATGGTGAACAATACAAGTCTAGTTTCATATCCAGTTTTCCTATCACTGTTTATTGAAGATACTGTCTTTTCCCTATTGCATGTTCTTGGCTCCCTTGTTGAAATGAGTTAGGTGTAAATGCATTGACTCATATCTGGGTTCTGTATTCTGTTCTATTTGTCTAGGTGTCTGTATTTATGGTATTAACATGCTGATTTGGTTACTGTAGTTTTGTAGTATATTCTGAAGTCAGAAAGTGTGATGCCTCCAGCTTTGTTGTTTTTTATCAGGATTGCTTAGGCTATTTGGGCTCTTTAGTAATTCCATATAAATTTTAGGATTTTTTGTATGTTTGTTCCTGTGAAGAATGTCATTGGTAATTTGAAAGGACCAGGATTGAATCTTTAAAGTGCATTTGGTCATATTGTCATTTTAATTATTAAATATTTGTTCTTCTAATGCATGAATATGTAATATCTTTCAATTTTTGTGTCCTCTTCGATTTCTCACATTGTGTTTTACAGTTTTCTTTGTATAGATCTTTTGCTTCTTAGGTTAAATTCCTAGATATTTTATATTCTTTTTCTTTTCTTTCTTTCTTTTTTTCTTTTCTTTTTTTTGATGGAGTCTCTCTCTGTTGTCCAGGCTGGAGTGCAGTGGCACAATCCAGGCTCACTGCAACCACCGCCTCCCGGGTTCAAGTGATTTTCCTGCCTCAGCCTCCTGAGTAGCTGGGATTATAGGCTTGCACCACCAAGCTCGGCTAATTTATTTTTGTATTTTAAGTAGAGATGGCGTTTCACCAGGTTGGCCAGGCTCATCTTGAACTCCTGATCTCAGGTGATCCACCCACCTTGGCCTCCCAAAGTGCTGGGATTATAGGCATGAGCCACCGTGCCCAGCCTATATTCTTTATAGCTATTATAAACAGGATTTATTTCTTGCTTTTAAAAAAATTGTTTGCTGTTGGCATGCATGTATGTTGATTTTATATCCTGCAATTTTACAGAATTCATTTGTCAGTTCTATCAGTTTTCTGATGCAGTCTTTAAGTTTGTCTAAGTTTAAGATCATGTCATCTGTGAACATAGCTAATTTAACTTCTTTTCCAAATTGGATGCCCTTTATTTATTTCTCTTGACTAGTTGCTCTGGCCAGGACTTCTAGTATTACACTGAATAACAATGATGAAAGTAGGTATCTTTGTCTTGTTTCAGGTCTTAGAGGAAATGCCATTAAATTTTTTCCATTCAGTACAATATTAGCTGTAAGTTTGTTATATATGGTCTTTTTTATTTGAGGTGTGTTTTTTTCTATACCTGTTTGTTGTATGAATCCAGGAATTTATTCATTTCTTATAGGTTTTCTAATTTATTGGTATATAGCTGTTCATAATAGTCTTTAATGATGCTTTCTATTTTTGTGGTCAGATTCTTCTCTCTTTTCTCATTTCTGATTTTATTTATTTGTATCTTTTCTCTCTTTTTTAGTTAGTCTGGAACAAAACTTTTTGGTTTTTTAAAATCTTCTTTTTTATTTTATTATTTTCAATTTTAATGTTTTTTTCTCTGATATTTACTATTTCATTCCTTCTACTGTTTTTGAGTTTGGTTTATTCCTTTCTAGTTCCTTGAGGTGCATCATTAGGTTGTTTGAGGTTTTTCTTTTCTTTTTTTTCTTTTCTTTTTTATTTTTTTTTGAGACAAAGTCTCACTCCGTCAATCAGGCTGGAGCACAGCGGTGCGATTTTGGCTCACTGCATCCGACTCCTGTGCTCAAGTCTTCCTCCAACCTCAGCCTCCTGAGTAGCTGGGACTACAGCCATGCACCACCATGCCCAGCTAATTTTTGTATTATTTGTAGAGATGGGGTTTAACCATGTTGCCCAGGCTAGCCTTGAACCCCTCAGCTCAAGCGATCTGCTCAGCTTGGCTTTCCAAAGTGTTAGGATAACAGGCGTGAGCCACTGTGCCTGGCTGGAAGTTTTTCTATCTTTTCGATATAGGTGTTTATTGCTATAAATGTCCCTCTTAGTACTACATTTGCTGTATCCCAAAGACCCTAGTATGTTGTATTTCCATTTTCATTTGTTTCAGAAACTTTTCATCTTAATTTCTTCATTGATCATTCAGGAGCATGTTGTTTAATTTCCATGTTTTTGTATATCTTCTGAGGCTCCTCTTTTTTATTGATTTCTGATTTTATTCCATTGTTGTCAGAAAAGATACTTGATATGATTTCTACTTTTTAAAATTTGTTGAGACTTGTTTTGTGGCCTAAGATACTGTATTCTGTAGAACGTTCCATGTGCTTATGAAAAGAATGTATATTCTGCAGGAGTGGAGTGAAATGTTCTATAAATGTCAGTTAGGTCTATTAGGTCTGATGTGTAGTTTAACTCCAATGTTTCTTTGTTGATGTCCTGTCTGAATTAGCTGTCCATTGCTGAGAATGGTGTTGAAGTCTCCAGTTATTGTATTGGTGTCTAACTTTCTCTTTAATAATAATTAATTTGTATATTTGGATGCTCCACGGTTGAGTACATAGATATTTGCAATTGGTATATCCTTTTGCTGAATTTACTCTTTTATCATTATATAGTGTCATTCTTTATCTCTTCTTATAGTTTAGGATTTGCAGTCTATTTTATTTGATATAAGTCTAGCTACTCCTGCTTATATTTGTTTTCTGGTTTCATGGAATACATTTTCCACCTCTTTACTTTCGGTCTATGTGAGTCTTTATAAGTGAAATGGGTTTCTTGTAGGCAGCTTATAATCGAGTCTTTTAAAAAATTCATTCAGCTATCCTGTGCTTTTTAATGGGAGAATTGAATCAATTTAGATTCAGTGTTATTATTGATAAGTAAAATTTTTTACTGCCATTTTATTGTTTGTTTTCTGATTGTTTTGTAATTCTTCTCTCCCTTCCTTTCTTTCTGTCATCCTTTGTGGTCCAGTGATTTTCTCTGGTAGTATGTTTTAATTTTTTGCTTTTTATTTTTAATAAATCTGTTATAGGTATTTGCATTATGGTTACTATGAGACTTGTTAAAAGTATCTTACAGTTATAACAAGTTATTTAAAGAGATGACAATTTATTTTAGATTAAAAAGAAAAGAATATCAACAAAGAAATAATTTTAAAACTCTATAACTCTATTTCCCCATATTTAGTCTTTATGTTATCTTCATTTATATATTTTTACATTGCCTATAATTAACAATTGCTGTAGCTACTGCTGTTTTTGATATATTAGTCTTTTGGGTTGCACAGCAGAGTTATGAGTGTATTGCACATCACAGTTACAGTATTACAGCATTCTGGGTTTGTTCACTTATTTTAAGTGAGCTTTATATCTTCAAAATTTTATCTCCTTTTTGCATTTCCTTTTACCAACGGATTTTCATTATTTAATTATCTCCCTCTTAAGCTTTGGAAATATTTCTGTTAACTTTTTTTTTTTTTAATAAGCTTTATATCTCTTGCTCAACTCTCTTTTAAACACCAGTAATTCTTAGATTTTTTAGGGAATTTTCTATATATTGTAGGTGATCTTCATTTCTTTTCTTTTTTCTTTTTTTCTCCTTTGACTGTGTATTGTCAAATAGTCTAGTCAAGCTCACTGGTTTTTCTCTCTGCTGTATCCATTCTGCTGGCAAGACTCTCGGGAATTTTCCAGTTCAACAAATACATTCCTCAGTTCTAAAATTTCTGCTTGATTTTTATTTATTTATTTATTTATTTTATTATACTTTAAGTTCTAGGGTACATGTGCATAACGTGCAGGTTTGTTACATATGTATACTTGTGCCATGTTGGTGTGCTGCACCCATCAACTCGTCAGCACCCATCAACTCGTCATTTACATCAGGTATAACTAAAAAAATTATTCTATCTCTTCAATAAATTCTCTGATAAACTACTGAATTCCTTTTCTCCTTTTCTGTGTTATCTTGGAAATCACTGAGTTGTTCCCCGCCCCGCCCCGCCTGCTATTTTGAATTCTTTGTCAGAAAGCTCACATATTACTGTCTTGTTAGGGTCAGTCATTGGATCCTAACTTTGTGCATTTGAGACAATCATAATTTCTTGCTTGCTGTTGTTTCTTGTGGATGTATGTATATGTCTTTTCATTGAAGGATTAGTTATTTCTTCCAGTAATCTTTCTCTGGCTTGTTTTGTTTTTTATTAGATACATTTGCTTAGAGGTTCTTTGTAATTTACCTGTTGATTCTCTCTCTGTTTTATTTTTTCCCTGCTAGATCACTGTCTTCTTTTTGGTATTAGATGGCAACCTAAGCCAAGGTTTGCCTCAGTTCTAGTAAACAATCATAGTGCCTCCAGTCCCAAAAGAGGGAGGTCTCAAAGGGTATATCCCAGTAGCGTGGGAAGACTGGCTAGGAGTTTGTGCCCAGGGGAACTGTGGAACAAACTTCCTGTAGCATGGTTCTGTTGAACAGTCACTTTGATGTCTCCTTTGGCTGAGTTACAGAGCAGAGTTTCCAGGGCTGCAGATGGACGTCCCTACTTTGTCTCTGGCCATATTCAGGGATATATCTCTCTCTAGGCACTTTCAACACTTCTTATGGTGTGTTGAAAGGTATCTTGCCAAGAAAATCAAGATGGTGGGAATGTTGATTGTCCACCCTGACCTCACTTTTTGTGGTGTATAAACCAGGAGTCTAAGGGAGATTTTCTGTGTTTGGTGCCAAGCAGATTGGAGGGAGTGGTATCACAGATATATAATCCCAATTCTCTTATTGTTCGCTCTGAGTTTTCTCAGTTCTTTATGGCCCCAGGAACTGTCTTTTCCTCAGACTTGAGTTCTGGGATATTCCTGACTATAACCTTAGTGCTGTATATTGAAGGGTAGGGAGGCAGTGAAGCCAGCTAGATTCTGCACCAGCATTTTGGAACCAGAAGCCTTTTTTTTTTTTTTCCACTTTTTGAAAGTAGAAGCATACAGTACTGATTTAAATATATTTTTTTCTTTTCTAATATAAGTGCATACTGCTATAATTTTTCCTTTTAAGCACTGCTTTATCTCAGTCATAAATATTCAGTTTAAAATGTTTGTATTTTTCCTTGTGATTTATTTTTTATCCATAGTTTATTCAGTGGATTCTTACTATTTAAATGCATGCAATCTGCTTGGGGCTCTCAGAGATTCTTGAAACTTTGGGTTGTCTTCCATTAATTTTGGAAATTCTCAGCCATTAAATTTTAAATATTTATTTTTTCTGTGCCATTTTCTCCCTCTTCTCCTGGCATTTCAATTAGATGTGCATAAAACCATTGATACTATCTCACAGTTCTGTAATGCTTTATTCTCTTTTTGTTTGGTTAGGGTTTTTTGTTCCTTTATTGTAGATCATTTTTATCTTTGTTGTTTCAGATTAGAAAACTATCAACCTATCCTTAGGTGTGCTGATTGTTTCCTCGGCTGTGTCCAGTCTTCTGACGAACACAGTGAGGGCCTATTTCTCTTCTGGTATTGCGTTTATTATTTCTAACAAATTCCATTTGACTCTTTCTACAAGCTTCCTCTTTCTTCTAAAATTCCCCCATAGATCTTTTAACATATTATTTTTAAGTCACTGTCTGGTATTTCCAGCATATGAATCATTGCTGATTTCTGATTCTGGTAAAGTAGACTGTTTATCTCATGACAATGAGATTTGTTTCTTGCATTTTGGTGAGTTCTGCAATTTTTTACTGAATATTGGACATTGTGTATGTATGAAAGGTAGACTTGTAGGTAAATTGTACTTATGCCTTAAAATGGGGATGCCTCTTCTGTCAGGCTGTAATGTCAGAGGCTGAGTGAATCTAGCCAGGAATTGAGCTGTCTTGGGTTTTGTTGGTACCATTAGTCTCAATGCACCAAACTTTCAAATCCTCCAGTGTGTGTTTAGTATGGGGCCTGGAGTATCAGAGGCTTCCTTCTGGTATTCCTGAATTCATCCTCAGCTTTCATCAGTCGCTGCATTTGTGTATCATAAAGGGATTTTTTTCTCCATGCCCTTGCCCCTATTACCAGTAGATTGCTATTATTACTTGGCGCTTGGCTTGTGGTGGAATTGATTGGTCAATATCAAATCTCCTTATCCAGTGTCAGATTTAGATAATTCTTGAGCCTTTGGGTGTGGGTGGGGTCTTTCTCTGAATTTATGCCCTCTATATATGGCAGTAAAACATTGCCTTTAATTTGTGGTGTGTCTTAGGTGGCAGAGGGTTTCCTGATGTTCCTCTAGTGACACCAGAGCTCTGCTTTGTATTGGTGAAGCATTTTAAGCCCCAGAGAATTTCCTCCTTGTATTCCAGAATTAGATAGTTATTGCTTCTGTCACTCTCTGAGAAACAGCAGATCTTGCTGGGCCTTCTGCATATGAGAGTTTTCCATTCCTCCACCATACACCATAGGCAGGTGGATTTTGTTTCTGTTCGTCCCCAGAAGTAGTATACCTCTGCTTGCACCTGTGTGTGTGTGTGTGTGTGTCCTCCCACAATGGGTTAAAAGCTTTTATTTTCTATGAGAGAAGTGTCCTGGAAAGCAAGTAAGGTTTCCTGCTCATTCCCCAGTGGAACTGATCAGAACCTGCATGCTTGCACCACCTAGTAGCACTGTTTCCACTCTTTCCCTGACTTTAATCTTTCTTTTGAGCATCCAGTTGAAGCTCATGATGAAGGGTTTTTGAGTATATATTTGTGAACTCCTTTTAAGTCTTAGGCTCCCAGTCATTTTAAACTTTCATATTAGCCCATGCTTGGCTTTTAAAAAATATAATTTTTTTATTATTATACTTTTAAGTTCGAGAGTACACGTGCATAACGTGCAGGTTCGTTACATATGTATACTTGTACCATGTTGGCGTATAATGTTTTAGCTGATGTTCTCTTATCAAATATTATGGCAGCCATTTCCTTCTCTCATGTTCTATTAACAGTTCATGTGTCCCCTTTCTCCCTGAAGGAACTTATCGCTCTTTGTAACTCAGTGTAGTTCTTACTGTCTTGCAACCTCAGTTATCTGATGGTATCAAAATAAGTTACATTTTGTGGATTGCTTGTTGTTATCTTGTTGTTTGGGTGGGAACAACATTGTCTTTCAGCATTCTTCATCCTTTGTTTAAGTGGAATTTTTTTTTCACTATGCTTATCTTAATATTCTGATGTCTGGCAACCAGAGATGATTAAAATATCAATCTTGACCTAAGTTCTCTGAGCATTTTCTCTTTTTCACATGTCCTTGAAATTAAAACTTAGGAAACATTGCATGCCATGTTGAAAGCATTTATGTTTTTAATTCTTGGGGAAATTCTGAAAATAGTTTAGATTCATTCTGCTTCCTAGTGCCATACCCAGGAGAGCTTGATGTGAACCTAGCAAATTGCCTTAAAATATTTATTTTCATCAAATGAGGATGCATTGGTGCCGGAATCAAAGATCCTTTGGTGTTAACTGGTTGAAAAGGCTTATTTGATTTCACAATTCTCTTGCACAAACAGCAATAGTTTATTTAGAACAGCTTGATTGAGAAAGTTGACTTGTCGTGTTAGAACTCTTAATAATATAAAATGCTTATTTGTGTCATTTAATTTTTATAATAGCTTCGTGAAGTATTGACTTTTATTATAAAAAGTGCCATGGTATTTGGTTTTAATCAAATATTAGTTCAATGAAAAGAAATTTATAGTGTAAATGCAATGACTTCTCATAGGGCTCAGAAATCCTAAATTTTCTCAGTTTCAATTCTCAGCTTGTACAATTGCCAGGAAATTTACTGTTTTAATGAGTTAATTTTTAAAGATAGCATAAGTTTATATTTATTGGTTTATTTCTATTACCTAAGATTAGGCTATGTCTTCTTCTATGAAAGAAATAAAGGAATTTTGAAAGTGGTTAACAATAAAACTCAGATTATAGCTGATGTATTAGCTAAAGTAAATAT
The DNA here is from genome assembly GCF_003255815.1 of Theropithecus gelada. Lineage (NCBI taxonomy): Eukaryota > Metazoa > Chordata > Mammalia > Primates > Cercopithecidae > Theropithecus > Theropithecus gelada. The sequence continues at coordinate 80,016,102 of NC_037682.1, read as the reverse complement.
AACTCAATTACCAACGAGATATTTTACACAAATCCACACACTATTTAAAATGTGTATGCAATGAGTAAGGGTCCACCGGTCTAGTCCTGATTCACACCATGCATGTTTTTCAACTTTAGTACTTGATCACATCTTTTAATCACAAGTCTAAATACTGAGATTTCAGTAGGTCTTTTTGAGGAGTGTTTTGTGGAATTTGAGTTTTTGTAAACTGAATTATGGGTTAAGCTAAATGTTCTTTTTGTTATATATGTATATACATACACGTATATATGTGTATATATATGTCTATATATACACTATATATAAATTTACTTTAAGTTCTGGGATACATCCGCAGATCATGCAGGTTTGTTACATAGGTATACATGTGCCATGGTGGTTTGCTGCACCTATCAACCCATCATCTAGATTTTAAGCTCCATATGCATTAGGTATTTGTCCTAATGCTTTCCCTCCCCTTGCCACCCACACCCTGTGTTGTTCCCCTCACTTGTCCATGTGTTCTCATTTTCTTTGATAGACAGTGCGAAGTATTGCCATTTGAAGCTAGACTAACATCTTAACTCTGATGCTGATCTTCTCTATCTTGCATATTCCACAAGAATAAAATGGGGGAAAAATAACATCATTGATCACTGAATGAAATAATGTGCAAAAAGTACCAAGTTTAATGTCTTTCCATTTTAAGACCCAATCAATGTTATTTTCCTTTCCTTTATGTGCCTTTTAATATAGAGCTCATGATGGTCTATTAGAATGGATAGAGCTTCAGAGTTGGAAAGATACTTGAACCCCAGCTTTATTACTTAATGGAGCTATGTGATATTAGAAAGCTACCTAACTTCTATGGTTCTGTTTTTTTGTTTCTTTTTTTTCTTTTTTTTCTTTTTTTATTTGCTAAATGGGTGGAGAGGGTATAATACCTATCTTAGAGTATTCTAATAATGCTAACATCTAGAAGGCTTTCAATGAGCTTTTAAAAATATCTTGCTTTTACTTAAATATTCTAATCTTCTTTACCTTCTTAATGTTTTACATGCAACTCATTTCCTGTCAGTTTGAACTTTCCCTCATATTCCTCTCTAGTGGCTGCAGTGTATCTGTCATCCGAGCTGTAACTCTGTGCAGAAATACTAATAATGACCAAAGTCATTTTTAGTACTTATTAAATACCAAAAAATATTCTAAACACTTTAGGTACATTATTTCATTTACAAATTCGGTCTTTTTTTAAAAAAGAAAACTAATTTACAATGAAAGAAATCACTGGAGTGGGACCAGCAGGGATTAACTGGAAGAGAGCCCCAAGGAACTTTCTGAGGTAATGAAAATGTGCTAAATCATGATAAGGGTTTGTAAGCATTTGAAAAACTTATCAAACTGTACACATAAAATATGGGTATTTTACTGCTGGTAAATTATACCTCAATGAGAAATTGAGAGGAAAAATTGAATGTTAAAAATATCCATGGAGTGGAATGTTTTATGTCTAGTTTTTAGAGAAGACAAGGACCAGAATGTTTGGATGATTTATTCAAGCCCACACTTGCTGGTGGTCATGCCAGTCAAATCCATATATATTTTAGTGCATGACCCCTGCACCTAACCACTAGACTCCACTGCCTCTAGTGAGATCTGTGCATCCTGACCCATGTTTTCATATTTATACTTTGTTATTTTATCCTTAGTAACTATATCACATAGATTGAGGCAGAGCAGCATATTTACATTTATATTATTTTTCATATTATCCTTATATTATTGAAATATTCTTATTTTATTGGAGATAAGAGTTGTGTATTTTTGACAAAACTCTATGAAGAAAACGTATCTATCCCAAACTGTTTAGCTAGGGTGATAAGACCCAGGATATATTCCATCCTTGGAATCACTATGCATTTCCAAGAATTCTGGAAGTATTTGGAGGTCATGTTTCAGCTGCAATAACCTCAGGCAGCATATACAAACAGTACCTCAATAAGTCCTCTGGTAGCAAAATTGTTACTAATGTCTGCCATGCAATGAACCACCAAGAAGTCAGAAGTATCTTTAAGACAAGGTTTTGACAACCAAGTAAACTTGTTATTTAACCTTCTGTTACAATGCCTACATTTAAATTTCAAATCAAATATGTCAGCAAAGATCCCTTGAAACTTTGGTTATTATAAAACAAAGCAGTCTGCAGTGTCTTTGCAGAGTTGGGTTCACTTTAAGGTTACTTCTGCCTTAAATGAGGCAGGAGTTTCTAAACTTATCAAAGCCTTGCCTGATACGTCCTCTCCCAACTTCCCATCAAAAAGGCCATACAAATTCAGAAAACTGAATCTGAAATCTAAATTTGAAAAGACAATTGACCAAATCAAAGGAACACTTTCCTTTGTGCCATGATGAACATAAACTGAGAAATGCCCTCCTGTGCTATAAACTATGAGTTCACCTTCTGAAACTCAATATTAATATGAAGCATTTCACATACTCATTTAATCCTTACAGCAACCCTATGAGGACTTCAATATTAATATGTGCATTTGTAGAGTAATAAAACATGTTAGCTGGGTTAATTGATTTGTCTGAGGACATACATTCCATAATTTCGAGTGGGAGGGTCAATATTCAGGCCTCTTTAGCTACCTCTATTCCCTACTATGAAATGCTCTAACTCGGGGGGCGGAGCAAGATGGCTGAATAGGAACAGCTCCAGTCTCCAACTCCCAGCACGAGTGACACAGAAGACTGGTGATTTCTGCATTTTCAACTGAGGTACTGGGTTCATCTCACTAGGGAGTGCCTGACAATCGGTGCTGGTGAGCTGCTGCAGCCCGACCAGCGAGAGCTGAAGCAGGGCCAGGCATCGCCTCACCTGGGAAGCGCAAGGGGAAAGGGAATCCCTTTTCCTAGCCAGGGGAACTGAGACACACAACACCTGGAAAATCGGGTAACTCCCACCCCAATACTGTGCTTTAAGCAAACAGGCACACCAGGAGATTATATCGCACATCTGGCCGGGAGGGTCCCACGCCCACGGAGCCTCCCTCATTGCTAGCACAGCAGTCTGCGATCTCGCGGCAAGGCAGCAGCGAGGCTGGGGGAGGGGCACCCGCCATTGCTGAGGCTTAAGTAGGTAAACAAAGCCTCTGGGAAGCTCGAACTGGGTGGAGCTCACAGCAGCTCAAGGAAACCTGCCTGTCTCTGTAGACTCCACCTCTGGGGACAGGGCACAGTAAACAACAACAAAAGCCAAAAGCAGCAGAAACCTCTGCAGACGCAAAGGACTCTGTCTGACAGCTTTGAAGAGACCAGTGGATCTCCCAACACGGAGGTTGAGATCTGAGAACGGACAGACTGCCTGCTCAAGTGGGTCCCTGACCCCTGAGTAGCCTAACTGGGAGACATCCCCCACTAGGGGCAGTCTGACACCCCACACCTCACAGGGTGGAGTACAGCCTTGAGAGGAAGCCTCCAAAGCAAGAATCAGACACGTACACTCGCTGTTCAGCAATATTCTATCTTCTGCAGCCTCTGCTGCTGACACCCAGGCAAACAGGGTCTGGAGTGGACCTCAAGCAATCTCCAACAGACCTACAGCTGAGGGTCCTGACTGTTAGAAGGAAAACTATCAAACAGGAAGGACACCTACACCAAAATCCCATCAGTACATCACCATCATCATCAAAGACCAGAGGCAGATAAAATCACAAAGATGGGGAAAAAGCAGGGCAGAAAAGCTGGAAATTCAAAAAATAAGAGCGCATCTCCCCCGGCAAAGGAGCGCAGCTCATCGCCAGCAACGGATCAAAGCTTGACGGAGAATGACTTTGACGAGATGAGAGAAGAAGGCTTCAGTCCATCAAACTTCTCAGAGCTAAAGGAGGAATTACGTACCCAGCGCAAAGAAACTAAAAATCTTGAAAAAAAAGTGGAAGAATTGATGGCTACAGTAATTATTGCAGAGGTCATAAACGAAATGAAAGAGATGAAAACCATGACACGAGAAATACGTGACAAATGCACAAGCTTCAGTAACCGACTTGATCAACTGGAAGAAAGTATCAGCGATCGAGGATCAAATGAACGAAATGAAGCGAGAAGAGAAACCAAAAGAAAAAAGAAGAAAAAGAAATGAACAAAGCCTGCAAGAAGTATGGGATTATGTAAAAAGACCAAATCTACGTCTGATTGGGGTGCCTGAAAGTGAGGGGGAAAATGGAACCAAGTTGGAAAACACTCTTCAGGATATCATCCAGGAGAACTTCCCCAACCTAGTAGGGCAGGCCAACATTCAAATCCAGGAAACACAGAGAACGCCACAAAGATACTCCTCGAGAAGAGCAACTCCAAGACACATCATTGCCAGATTCACCAAAGTTGAAATGAAGGAAAAAATCTTAAGGGCAGCCAGAGAGAAAGGTCGGGTTACCCACAAAGGGAAGCCCATCAGACTCACAGCAGATCTCTCGGCAGAAATTCTACAAGCCAGAAGAGAGTGGGGGCCAATATTCAACATTCTTAAAGAAAAGAATTTTAAACCCAGAATTTCATATCCAGCCAAACTAAGTTTCATAAGTGAAGGAGAAATAAAATCCTTTACAGATAAGCAAATGCTTAGAGATTTTGTCACCACTAGGCCTGCCTTACAAGAGACCCTGAAGGAAGCACTAAACATGGAAAGAAACAACCGGTACCAGCCATTGCAAAAACATGCCAAAATGTAAAGACCATTTAGGCTAGGAAGAAACTGCATCAACTCACGACCAAAATAACCAGTTAATATCATAATTGCAGGATCAAGTTCACGCATAACAATCTTAACCTTAAATGTAAATGGACTAAATGCTCCAATTAAAAGACATAGACTGGCAAACTGGATAAAGAGTCAAGACCCATCAGTCTGCTGTATTCAGGAGACCCATCTCACACGCAGAGACATACATAGGCTCAAAATAAAGGGATGGAGGAAGATTTACCAAGCAAATGGAGAACAAAAAAAAGCAGAGGTTGCAATACTAGTCTCTGATAAAACAGACTTTAAACCATCAAAGATCAAAAGAGACAAAGAAGGCCATTACATAATGGTAAAGGGATCAGTTCAACAGGAAGAGCTAACTATCCTAAATATATATGCACCCAATACAGGAGCATCCAGATTCATAAAGCAAGTCCTTAGAGACTTACAAAGAGACTTAGACTCCCATACAATAATAATGGGAGACTTCAACACTCCACTGTCAACATTAGACAGATCAATGAGACAGAAAGTTAACAAGGATATCCAGGAATTAAACTCGCCTCTGCAGCAAGCAGACCTAATAGACATCTATAGAACTCTCCACCCCAAATAAACAGAATATACATTCTTCTCAGCACCACATCATACTTATTCCAAAATTGACCACATAATTGGAAGTAAAGCACTCCTCAGCAAATGTACAGGAACAGAAATTATAGCAAACTGTCTCTCAGACCACAGTGCAATCAAACTAGAACTCAGAACTAAGACTCAATCAAAACCGCTCAACTACATGGAAACTGAACAACCTGCTCCTGAATGACTATTGGGTACATAACAAAATGAAGGCAGAAATAAAGATGTTCTTTGAAACCAATGAGAACAGAGATACAACATACCAGAATCTCTGGGACACATTTAAAGCAGTGTGTAGAGGGAAATTTATAGCACTAAATGCCCACAAGAGAAAGCAGGAAAGATCTAAAATTGACACTCTTACATCACAATTAAAAGAACTAGAGAAGCAAGAGCAAACGCATTCAAAAGCTAGCAGAAGACAAGAAATAACTAAGATCAGAGCAGAACTGAAGGAGATAGAGACACAAAAAACCCTCCAAAAAATCAATGAATCCAGGAGTTGGTTTTTTGAAAACATCAACAAAATTGACAGACCGCTAGCAAGACTAATAAAGAAGAAAAGAGAGAAGAATCAAATAGACGCAATAAAAAATGATAAAGGAGATATCACCACCGACCCCACAGAAATACAAACTACCATCACAGAATACTACAAACACCTCTACGCAAATAAACTAGAAAATCTAGAAGAAATGGATAATTTCCTGGACACTTACACTCTTCCAAGACTAAACCAGGAAGAAGTTGAATCCCTGAATAGACCAATAGCAGCCTCTGAAATTGAGGCAATAATTAATAGTCCACCAACCAAAAAAAGTCCAGGACCAGATGGATTCACAGCCGAATTCTACCAGAGGTACAAGGAGGAGCTGGTACCATTCCTTCTGAAACTATTCCAATCAATAGAAAAAGAGGGAATCCTCCCTAACTCATTTTATGAGGCCAACATCATCCTGATACCAAAGCCTGGCAGAGACACAACAAAAAAAGAGAATTTTAGACCAATATCCCTGATGAACATCGATGAAAAAATCCTCAATAAAATACTGGCAAACCGGATTCAGCAGCACATCAAAAAGCTTATCCATCATGATCAAGTGGGCTTCATCCCTGGCATGCAAGGCTGGTTCAACATTCGCAAATCAATAAACATAATCCAGCATATAAACAGAACCAAAGACAAGAACCACATGATTATCTCAATAGATGCAGAAAAGGCTTTTGACAAAATTCAACAGCCCTTCATGCTAAAAACGCTCAATAAATCCGGTATTGATGGAACGTACCTCAAAATAATAAGAGCTATTTATGACAAACCCACAGCCAATATCATACTGAATGGGCAAAAACTGGAAAAATTCCCTTTGAAAACTGGCACAAGACAGGGATGCCCTCTCTCACCACTCCTATTCAACATAGTGTTGGAAGTTCTGGCTAGGGCAAT
>NC_037682.1:79817048-80004367 GCF_003255815.1 Theropithecus gelada | reverse complement strand
ATACCTGATGTAAATGACGAGTTGATGGGTGCTGACGAGTTGATGGCTGCAGCACAGCAACATGGCACAAGTATATGTATGTAACAAACCTGCACGTTATGCACATGTACCCTAGAACTTAAAGTATAATAATAAAAAATAATTAAAAAAAAAAAAAAGAAATGCTCTAACTCTTCCCGAAAGAAAATATTTAAACATGTTGATCTGCTTTACTGCCTATGTCTAGGGATGCACTAACTGAGAGCAAATAATTTTGGAATTACAGCTAGACGTTTTCTCTGTTGGTTTCAGCACATCCTCACCTTTAAAAACCTTTTCAAAGTTCAGCATCTAGGGGCATTGCAAATGGAAGCGACTATATTAAAATTGGGGTTTAAGGGAGGACGGATGTTAGGAACATTAGATGCCAGGATGTATGGTTTCTCTTGTACTGAATGATCAAAGAATTATAAATAAAATATTAGTTTCTATTAAAATTTACAAAGCTCATTATTGTGGCATTGGTTAGAAGAGAGTGAATATTTGTAAAGCAAACCTGCACCTGAGCATCACACATGGAGCTAGAAGATGAATACCAAGTTTTCCCTTTATATTTGGATCCATGAGGGGAATGCTGCAAGCCTGTTAAACGCTGGCCCTGACAGAGGTCTGCCAATATAAAGATCACTAAAGAGATAATAAAATGAAAAGTCAAGAATCATGGGGCTCAGGAAAAGATATAGCATACAGCCAAAGATCTTTTTCCCGATACAGATATCTGAAAATGATTATTTACAAGAACCAGAAGATTTTTTCACAAGATCATAAGCATCATCTGAACAGAAACACTATTTATTTCCTAAGGAATTCCTAGCAAGAATAATAATATTTGACAAATAGTAGGCATTCAAAAAATGTGTGCTAAATATCTAATGAATAAGAAGTGGGGAAAAAAGGCAAAGGAATATAATTACTGAATTCCCGAAACTGTTAATATAAAGACAATTTCATGTACATAATAGCTCATATTATACGACATTGTTGTGTTATCACTTGGAAAGCTGTTTGGAGATGTATACTTTTATCCAAAACATAAATCTAAGGTAACTAATTCTAGCTGCTTCAACAAACAACCTTTAAATCTCAGCGGCTTAACAGAATAAGGCCTATTTATCATGTTATACTCTGACGTGGGGAGAACGTTCATTCGTGCAGCTGTCTCCCTTTAGGCAACTCAAGGATCCAGGTTCCTTTCATCTCAGAGTATCATACTTCATTTGCGATTGTGTGGTGAGAGAGACAGACCCTATACAAGATCACATGGGTAACAGCAGGCCAGTCTTGGGAATGGCATTCATCACTTCCATCCACATGCCATTACCCAGAAGCCAGAAATATGGCTTCAACTTAACTAGAAGAGGAGTTGGAAATGTTATCTTTCTGTTTGTCCAGTGTGAGGAAGTGGAACTTGTGAACATTTAGCTACTCTCTACTCCATTCCATCTTTTTGAGCATCAAATTTTTATTATACTCATTCTCTCATACCTTGAACACATTCACCATCTCCATAAGATGATAACCCAAGCTCCCATTTAGTGACTCATTGTACTCCACCCATATCAAAATTTGGAATCTCCATTGATGACAGTATCCTCTCCGAGTCCCCGTTGTGATTCCTTCTAGTTATCTGGTTGCCAATATAGCCATTTACAATGGTCGAACATGCCCAGAATAACTGGAATAGAAAATCTCATTTCAAGTAGGACACTGGTTCACAGTAAATGTGAAATCCCACTAAGCACGTGCTTGGGAAGACCCTGGTATTAGTCTGTCCTCATGCTGCTAATAAAGACATACCTGAGACTGGGTAATTTATAAAGGAAAGAGGTTTAATTGACTCTTCGACATGACTGGGGAGACCTCACAATCATGGCAGAAGGCAAAGGAGAAGCAAAGGCACATTTTACATGGTGGTAGGCAAGAGAGCATGTGCTGGGGAACTCACCTTTTTAAAACCAATAAATCTCATGGCACTTATTCACTACCATGAGAACAGTATGGGTGAAACCACCCCCCATGATTCAATTATCTCCACCTGGGCCTGCCCTTGACACTTGGGGATTACTACAATTCAAGATGAGATTTGGGTGGGGACAGAGCCAAACCATATCAACACCCTATCTGAGGTGTAGGGGAAAGTCCTTGCTTAAGCCCTGGCTTTACTGCTTGACAGGGGTTCTTTTGCTCCTTTGCCCACTATTCTCCATGTCCCTACTGAAAAAGAAGTTTCTCTTCATACATTTTTCTCCTTGGCCATTCTAAAGTGAGTGTGGGAATGGTACCTTCCTTGAAGCCTGTAGAAAATTCAAAAACAACATTCTATTTGTGGCAAATTGGAAACCTAAAGGGTAATTTCAAAGCTTAAACAGTGTTTTGTGTGTGGGAATGTGCATAGTGGAAGCAAAAGGGATAGTTTTTGTGGCAATACAATTACCTCAAAAAACGTAGTGATCCTGATATATTAGGTTCCAAATTATTCCATTTTCTTTTAATCATAAAGTTATATTATAGATATAGTTGTAAATTCTGTTTTATTGTTTTGTTTTCTTGCTACCCCCACCATGACTCTCTCTTGATATAAGTGGAGTCATCTTTAGGCAGGGCATGACTAGATCTATCCCTTGAGGCAGTTTATTCGATTGAGACATTTTACAGAATATTTTTCACTGGAAGTCTTAAAAATTATTTTGGAGAATTTCCAACATATAAAAAGGTAGAGTGCATAATAAACCACCCTAATCCCATCATCCAGGTTCAACAATTTTCAATGCATGAAGTTAAATAAATTTAAATAAAGTTTAACAGCTGGGGTTTGACAAATCCCTGTGACTATATAGTACTTACATTACTGTAGACTTAGGAGAAATAAATTATGCATGGGGTTGTAAAATTGAGGCAAATCCTATCCAGAGAAACTCAGTGACTTGCTGAAGATTACAAAATTAGTTAGTGGGAAACTTGGGACTAGAAACTAAGTCTCTTGACTCTTAATTTAATTCTTCTTCCATGTTGCTCTTTGTCTTGTTCAGATTAATTAAAGGCAGTCAGAATACTTTAAGCAGCTACTGTGCTTGCTTATCACTTTTTTGGAAAAAACAAGTGCTACCTTTCATGAGGAGTTTAGAGATACCTCTTAAGTGACAAAAGTTACAAAACAGAAATTAGAAAGTAGAAAACTAGAGCATTGTTAAGACAGTATTTGTATTTGTCCATTCTCACACTACTATAAAGAAATACCCAAGACTGGGTAATTTATAAAGAAAAGAGGTTTAATTGACTAACATTTCTGCATGACTGGGGAGGCCTCAGGAAACTTACAATCATGGTGGAAGGGGAAGCAGGCACGTCTTACATGGTGCCAGGTGAGAGAGAGGAGTGTATGTGAAGGAGGAACTCTCAAACACTTATAAAAACCATCAGATCTTGGTGAGAACTCACTATCATGAGAACAGCATGGGGGAAACCACCCCCATCATCGAATCACTTCCCACTAGGTCCCTCCCTTAACATGTGGGAATTACAGGGATTACAATTTGAGATGAGATTTCAGTGGGGACACAGAGCCAAATCATATCAGTATTTAACTGCCAAATCTATTTCTTCAAATATTCATACTTTCATTTTCATTTTCTTCATTTATTAAACTGTTTTCATTTCTCTACTATAGCTAGTAAAAAAAAGATGATATATGTATCTGCAAAATCCAAGGAAGTTGCAATTTGAAATAAAAAATTCTTGAACAGCAAAATTGAAGACAGTTAAAAAGAACCAAAGACCCTATTTCAGGGTGAACTGAATCAAGTCTTCTTGCACTCACTAAAGAAAAGACTTGCAGCCATATGAAGACAACAGCAAAGTGACCCTGACCATTTTCTTGTAGTGACACCTCTGTGTAGGGACAGATGGGCTCCCAGAGGAGTGGATTGGCAAGTCTTGCCAGCACACTGTGAGTTGATCACAAGAGGAAAATAGGCCTCACACCTGTGCTCAACCGAGTTCCAGGCGCTTCTCTAGGGCCCATGGAAAAAAAAATGTCATTTGAATTTCTCTTCCTATAGGCAATAAAGGTTATTAAAAAACATTTCTTTTCATTGCCTCAATGTTTCTTATTTCCTGTATTATAATCTATCACCAATTAGAATCAGCTATTTTTGAGGCAAACACATATTGCAATTTGATTCTTAAATGATCATTGAACAAAGTGACATCTTCATCTATGTTACATAAACAGTCTAATGCCTCTAGTGCGTCTTTTCCAAACTTGTTCGATTAATATTCTCATTTTACTCAGCACTGAAACTCATGACTAATTTGCTATTTTTCCCTTTACTTCTGAGGCTTCTGCCAATTGCTTGCACTTGGGTCTTTTGCAGCATCTGTGACTGTTCACCATTTGTGATCCCCTTGAACACTGTTGCAACCGGACAGAAATGATGCTCATCCTGGCCTTTCCTCTTCACAGTTGTATGACCCAAAGCAGAATACATTATTTCTCTCAATCTCAATTTCCTCACTGGCAAAATCAGTAAGAGTCTGTCAATATCGTATGATTATTGTTATATCTGTGATGATTACTGTTCACATTTTCACCATATCATTGTAGAGCACTGATCATGTTGCTCAGATTAGTAAATGGACAGCAGTTCATTAATAATTCCCTCACCTAAAAAAATAAATTATTGTCCTCACAGGCAATCTAGACATCTTTCCGAAGTCTTTTTATTAAGCTCCTTAAAGGTAGAATGTTTTATATATGTTTGCATCCCCACAGTTCCTAACATATCGCCTTACATAATTTGACATTTTTGGAATTTTTTGGAACAGATAGCTTAGGTAACCTGCTATAGTTTTCCTTAGCCTAGCATTAGTCAGTAGTTTTTAATGGAACGATATTTGGAGAAAATTTTGGCTGTTACAACTGGGGGTGGTGCTACTGGCAGCTAGTCGGTATAAGTCAGGGATGCTGCTAAATATCCTTAAATATATAGGGTATACAAACAACAAAAAATTATCTGGCCCCAAATGTGCCAAGATGGAGAAACCCTAGTATAGCGGAAAATGTGGCTATGGAGTTAGACCTAGGTTCCAGTCCCAACTCAGTTGTTTACTTGCTTTATGATCTTGGGCGAGTTGCTTGACTTCTCTACATCTCCTGGAGCTCCCTGACACCTATCTACCAGCACTTCCTCCTATATAAAATAAACCTCTCTATATAAAATAAAGCTATCACTTCCTTTTACTTTGGGAATTAAGTAAACTAATAATTATATTCAGTGCTTGATACACAGAAGTTACTCAAACACATAGATATTTTCCTTGCACTCCTAAAAGTCTGTCTGACATAAAATGTTACAAGAATCTAGTCACAGAGAGGTAGATGCAAGCAAGAATTCTTATCTTAATAAGACCCAGGGATCTCAGGATTTTAATAAGGGATGTGAGTAAGACACAGGATGTTCTCTGGAGACACAAAGAGGGGCAGTTCTGATCAAAAGTGTACTTACAGGAAGAGAATGAAAATAAATCTCACGCCTTCCGTTGGTGGCCACTCTGGGTTACTTTTGTCTTTGCTTCTCAAACACAGACCACTTTAAGAGGAGCTGAACATGCCAAGGCCCTAACAGACATGTGGATTCCACTTGCTTCCTGAGCTCAGTCTGTGTTCATAAAATTGAATGTTTGCTTAATTGATTTCATAGAATCACAAAGACTTACTTTTATCAAGATTGTTTTAAAGAGTCTAGAGCCTCCAAAGGAGACTATGAGCATCCAGAGATTTGCACACCAGCACAGCAGGCAGGAAAATGCATCTGCACCTGCTGCAACCAGCTGGCCTTCCTCCTGGCCTGGGCCCAAGGCTGACAGTGAGCCAGACCAAGGTCTTAGAATGCTCCAATGTTCACCATCTTTGTGTTGAAGAGCTGGTAGATAGGTGTCAGGGAGCTCCAGGAGAGCCTGTCCTGAGGCCATGCAAGCAGGGATCTCATTTTGTTCAATGTAACAGACTCAGGACCAAACACCATGCCTGAAACACAGTAGGTGTTTATTAATGATTATTGAATAATCTCGCAGAAATACTGAAACAGTAACATTTGACTCCGAAATCTGGGGGACACACTCTGGGTAGAAGCCAAAGTAATTTATCTTACAAGGAGCATGTGGCCCATGTGGAGGTCTTTGAGCTGCATGATTCATGATCATTTAGAAACATTCCTGAAGAATAATACCTGCTCTAAAGAGTGAGGCATAAGACCTTACACAAAACGCATAACTGCAGAATCCAGTGGATCCCATCCCTCACATTAGCAAGAAGTATTGAATCATACCCCTATTAAGAATGAATAGAGATTATAAGCCAGAGGGAAGCATAATAAAATTCAATTGAAAGAAATAACTATTTAGGAGAGTTAATGAGTTTGCCATTCAAAACGTGTGTTAATAATTAGCATTTTATTAAATGCTTGCTGCTTCCCATCCACTGAACTAAGCACTTCTCACACATACTCTTATTTTGTGCGCACGACACCTTATGATATAGATTCTGTTGTTATCCACACTCTACAGACAAGAATGCTGAGGCTTAGCTCTCTAAGCTAAGCTAAGGTTAAGTGATTTTCCCAAGGTCACAGAATTAATGGTAGTTAAGGTCAGTTTGAGTCCAGAGCCTGAGTTCTTAAACACTAAGCAATACTCTTAGGCAATCCCTTGGAGCATCCTCACAAATGGAAGAAATTGCTTCGAAAATCTCTGCCTCAGCCAAAGGTGCTTACCTGCGTGCCAGTTTCTACAAATCTGCAGGTGAGTGGCCACGTGTTTTTGGAAACCAAAACAAAGAAAGAAATGTGAATATTTAAAGTTTTCATGTGCAAAAGAAAAAGGCAAACCAGACGCATTAGAGAAGCACAATTATCTCTTGGTATTAAAACCAAAGAATCATGTCTCTGGGGCCTAACAGAGGATAATGTTTAATATAATTAACAATGCCTACAAGAGCATCTTTACTGTAAATATCATTCACCCAAAAAGAGGCCAGAACTACGAAATTACTGAAATTATTTGAACACCTTGAAATTATTTCAATACCTCTTGCTAATGTGAGGGATGGGATCCACTTGATTCTGTAGTTATGCCTTTTATGTGATGTCTTAAATCTCACTTCTTAGAGAAGGTATTATTCTTCAGGAATGTTTCTCAATAGTCATGAATTATGCAGATCAAAATCCTCCACACAGACCACATGTTTGTTGTAGGAAGAAACTACCACTAAGCTCTACTCTTCAGGGAGTAGATTCTCAAAGTCACATATGCTCCCTCTATACATGTTGAACTGGCTCTGAGAAAATAATGTTTACGGAGGACTGTCTGAAGATTATGCCGCTCATTTGTTCCTCTAGGTATTATAAAATATATCTCTACATTGCAAATGACCAGCAGGAATCTCCCTAGATTTCATGGTTATGGTCTTTTTGTTGTGTGTCATATTTATAGTAAAGATGCTCTTGGAGGCATTGTTAATTAAATTAAACCGCATCCTCTGTGTGAGGCCCCAGAGAAAAGATTCTCTGGTTTTAATATCAGAGATAATTGTCCTTCCCTAATGCTTCTGGTTTGTCGTTTCCTTTTGCACATCAGATTATGTAAATATTCACATTTCCTTCTTGTTTGGGCTGCTAAAAATATATGGCCACTCATCTGCAGATTTATAGGAACTTGCACTACAGGTAAGTATGTCTAGCTGAGGCAGAGATTTTCCAAGCAATTTTTTTTTTCATTTGTGAGGATGCTCCAAGGAATTCCCTAACCCCCTGTTATTTTTACCTCCTGTTAATGGGGAAAGTCAGGGTTATTTTTCAGGGGGTAGAGGTGAAGAAGAACAGATAAAAGGTTCTAAGCAATGAACTAGGACTGGGGCTACACAGGTACAGATAACAAATTCCCTACCCTCAAAGAGTTTGTAGCTTAATGGAGGAAATGCACAGGCTAAAAAATTTTGTACACACAGTTTTTAAAAACTGTATTTGTGTGAAGATGAGAACACTAGTCAAGACCTCCGAGCTCCCTACTCTGCCAAGGGAAATTAAGAATGCTTTCATACAGGAGTTGACAGCTGGACAGGACCTTGCAGCATAAGAAAACATTTATTGAACATTACATGCTGTGTACTTCTTTATTTAGATTAGCTAATTGAATCATGGCAACTCCATAAGATAGCTGCATTTTCCTATTTTCCATCATTTTTTCTGATAGACAATGAAAGTAAGGCCCAGGAAAATCAAGCATTTACTCAGGGTGGCACAGGTATGGAGCTTCGGGGAGGGGATTTCAACCTGTATCTGCTTGTCTTCAACCATGTTCTTTCCTTCATGTATTAGGGCTATTCAGGTCTAATGAGGCCTTCAAATGAGGATGCATGGTTCTGGGAATTGGGAAGGCAAGTTCCACCTACAAATATCTGGTTGAATGCTTGTGTCCTTTGTGCAGGCAGAGGAAAGGGCAAAATGACTTCTTAGGATGTTTTTAGCTCACTTTCTGTGCATGCTTGTCTCAGGGAAGAAAACATCTCCACTTCTAAGTTTGGATCAGTGTTCCTCTTAGTTTAAGTGTTTCTCCAGTGGTACAGTGAAGTTTTTAGATCAGCTACATTTAAACTGGATGAAGGAAGGGATCAGGTCAGTCTTGTTCAGGACTCATACCTAGTACTTGGCCATAGAAGCCATTGATACTGTGTATATTCACTGAGTGAACACAGGAATCACTGAAGAAACTTAGAGATAAGTGTTAATATATTAGGTTTGGTGATTTGGTAGTTTCTATATCCCCTAAGTCCTCATGACGATTTTAGGTGCTCAATAAATATTTTGAATGAAAAAATGCCCCACCATTTAGAACTGCCTTTAGTTCCTGAAGACTTCCCTAACAATCCTCATTTTTACCTACTCCCACTCCAAACCAAACAAGAAATTCCACCACATGATTTCTGTAACACTCTACATCTCCTGCCAGAGCAGCTATTAACATTTCTGGAACTATCTTCTCAGTTAGACATCTATTTCCATTCCCATGGAGGCATCCTGAAGACAAACAGTGTGGTTCCCTTAGTCACCTTTGTATCTGTAACATCCAGCCTGGCATAAAGTAGGCTTGATTGGTTCACAGAATGGAAGAACTAATCAATCAATGAATACAATATTTAGCTGTTCTTGATTACCATACTCATCAGATGATGAACAAGCTTTTACAGGGAGTCATAATCCAGAGGAGAGCTAAAAATAATTACACAAAAGCAAAATTATTATGTATAAACTGCCCCCCCCCACATACACATGAAAGAAAAAAATACATGCATTCTAAAATGGCACCTAAGTAGCAGTATGAGGGCCCTCAAAAGCAAAGCAAAACAAAGCTAAACTAAACTAAACTAAACAAGTTGTATTCATCATTAGATCACCAGGGCCTCCTTTCAATTGTCTCACTGCAGTAGTTCTTTCTTTCAAAGTTTCTGGTGCCTCCTACTCTGAGTTGCTGCAGCTAAAGTGTTAAATTTCTCATGCTGAAGATGTGCTGCCTTGTTCATCTTTTGTTTTCTTTCATTCTTCCTCGGAAGCTGCATGGTTTTTACTTCTTATTCCATACGGTCCTTTGGCCAAGTTTTCACAGCTTGAAAACTGCTTTATATATTCATGTTTTTTCTAAGTAGTCCATGTATTCAAGCACCGTACTCTTTGTTGACTTTAGTTTTTCTATCACAGTACCTCCTTCATGATAAAGCTTTTCCTCTACACTTTGCAGATAGAAAGTAATAATATAAGCGATTGATTTTCTCTTCCTAGTCACTAAACATTTTGAAAGTGATTCAAAAGTCTCCAGATCTTTTCATACCTATCTCAACTCCAAGAACATTTTAGGGGCAGCCATACATTACATACTCATATTATTCATGGCACTGTGTATCTGTTGCTTTATGAATATTGTATTTAAGATTAATCTAATGTTGATGACTTACAAATTATAATATCAAAAGAAATATCCATAATAACTGACATTTGTATTGATGTACAGTTTAAGTACTATTTATTTAATTATCTTTTTAAAGAGATGGGCATCTCACTATGTTGCCTGTGCTGGAGTGCAGTGGCTGTTCACAGGCATGATGATAGTGCACTAGAGCCTTGAACTCCTCGGCTCAAGCCAGCCTCTTACTTTAGCCTCTTGAGTAGCTGGTACTGCAGGCACATGCCACCGTATCATGCTAAAGGATATCTCAATATCAGTAAATTCTCAATAGCCAGTGTTAAGCGGTTACTTACAGATGAGGAAACTAATGTTCTGGGTGGTTTGTCCAAGATCAAATAGTCTACCTAGATGTTTTTGACTACATATTATTCCCTACATTATATCCACTTGTGTGAAATTTAGAACCAGACTACTCTGACTCTAGGAAAACGAATTCTCATGTCCAAGGCTTTGTTTTAGGACCATGGTAGACTTAAGGAGATCTCCTGATGACGCTGTGCAGTTACTGGGTTCTGTATCTTTGTACAAGCTGTTCTTTCTTGAGAAACCTGTTCCCACGTCAAATGTGAAAACCGTATATATCTTTGTGCTCAGATGTCACTTTCCCTGCGAAGCACATCTATCACCCTGAACAAAGTTAGTGGTCTCTTTTATGTTCCTTGTATATCTTTCCATGATTAGATTTATCACACTGGAATATCTAGTGAGATTTCTGACTCCTTGGATTTGGTTTAGGCAGTTGGAAGAAAGACATTATGTCACATCCAGTAGAAGCTTACTAAATCCCAGTTGAGCTGAATTAGCTATGCAGTTCTCAGCATTAAAACCATATTGGGCACATTCCCAGGTAATGTTTGCTTCCCTTTGGGTTTTTTTGCTAAAATTCAAACTAATACTCCAAGTTACTTAATTGCTTCACTGAGGTGTGTCAAAGTAGATTGAAGTATGACATGTTCTATTTTTCCATCTTACACATAAAACTTGAGGCTGTTAGAATGCAGAAAACTACCCAGAAATGTTGTCAACTCAAGGAGACCTGGTTCATCCTAGTCTGGTTCTTCAAGCCTCAAAAAAGCAAGATGAAGATCGAAGGTCAATTAGAGGGACTATTACTCTACATGTAAGAAAAATGTTATCTGTCATTCAGACTTGAGTTTCTACCTCTTATTCTTCATAATAGCTAAGTTCTTAGAGTTGTGGCTGGGTGTGTGCTTTATATGCATGAATCCTTACAATAGTCAGGTGATGCAGGCATAACATCATTCTTCACAGTTCGTGGACATGAGATCAAGGCAGGTTTAATGACTTAGCAAGTTCACATACAAGTTAAAGGGAAAATGTGAGATGTGCAAAAAATTCTATCTGGTTTCAAAATGTGTACTCTCTATACTACATATTGCATGATCTTTCTTGCTGTATGAGCAGCAATGACATAAATAAGAATGCCTTTCCCATCTTAGTCATTCATTCAGACATTTTCTTTTCCGCCTGGCCAGTGACTTTGCTACGACGGAAAAAAAGAAAAAAAAAGCTTAAGTCCTTTCTTCTAACAGTGCACCTGGTTGAGAACTAAAGTAGCTATTTGTCCTTGGCAAATCACTGTGTAGTTAGGCTTTTGATAAAATTCATTAAATTTTCAGATCTGGTCTCATGGCCCCAACCTCCTGATGTTATTTGGTTTTAACTTTTCTTTCCCAGTGTGAGTGAAGCTCCTATTGGTTTTTATAAATGCATTTTTCTCACTGGACACACAGCTTTCTGATGACTTTCATGTTCATTTGATAATTTTCTGGGACATGAACAGAAGGCATGGAATACATAAAATATATATTATATATATGACATATATTTCATACATATTTCATATATATATATAATTTTTTCCTTCTGTCCTAGGAGGCAGTAGTGGGTGGTATAAAAAATTGTATTAACCTCCACCCCACTTTTTATTTTTGGTCAGCCAAATGCCTAGCAAGTAAAGAGACCCCACAAACTGAAAGATTCCTTACTGAGTTTCAAAGGTGGCCTCATTTCTTCTAGGTCACTAAAGATTTTCATCTATTAGAAAGCAGCTTTGAGGGAAACTGCCAGGAGCATAGTCATTAATGTAGCATTGATAGTTCAGTATCAGGAACTTTTGAGAATGGAGGAAATTATGAGACACTTTTTTCTTCACATTTTAAAAAAGAGAGTATCTATTTGATAAAATTCAAATGCAGACCTAAGGAAGCATATGAACAGGACCTAAGTAAGCTTTTGAGTAAAAAAGACCTAGGGTTGAAATCCAGTTCTATTGTTACCTTTCTGTAGTGGTGGTTATATGATTCAATACATACATTAAATTTCATAGGGCCGTATACCAAAAATTTGGAAGGTTTTCAGGCATTATTTATTCAACTACATTTTCAGTAGCAAACTCTTTCTCTTCACTTTTTGGGACTGATAGCACAAATATTAGACATCTTGGTTTTGTCGTATAGATCTCTGAGACTGTTACCTTTTTAATCCCTTTTTTTTTTTTTTTTCTGTTATTCAGTCTGGAAAAGTTCTACTGATCTATCTACAAGTTTTTTGACACTTTCTTCTATTCTTCTCTGTTCATCTATATTTCACTGTCCAGCCCAACAGGTGAGTTATTTATTCTTTTATTATTTATTTATTCATTTATTTTAAGATGGAGTTTTGCTCTTGTTGCACAGGCTGGAGTGCAATGGTGCAATCTCAGCTCACTGCAACCTCCACCTCCCTAGTTCAAGTGATTCTCCTGCCTCAGTCTCCCAAGCAGCTGGGATTACAGGCATGGGTCACCACGCCTGGCTAATTTTTTGTATTTAGTAGAAACGGGGTTTCACCATGTGGGTCATTCTGGTCTCAAACTCCTGACCTCAGGTGATCTACCCGCCTCAGCCTCCCAAAGTGCTGAGATTACAGGCATGAGCCACTGCGCCCAGCCCTTTAGTTATTATTATTCTTTTTAGCTCTAAACTCATTTAGTTATTCCTGCGGTTCTAATACTTTGCTGAAACTTTCTATTTTTTATTTGTTTCAAAAGGTTTCAAAATTCCATATTGGGACAGTTTTATAATGCCTGCTTTATAGATTTTGTCAGATAATTTCAACATCTGTGCCATCTCATCTCAGCGTCTGTTGATTTCTTTTTCTCATGTGTGTTGAGCTTCTCCTTGTTTTTCACATGATGACAAATTTTGGATTGTATCCTGCTTAAACAGCATAGAAAATGTTGACATTTTGTTTAGTTGGGTTCTGGCTGCAAGTTCAGTTTTACCTTCTGTGGGGGTTGTCTATGGTTCCAATGTCAGTTGTGTTTTCAAAGCCTTTGCTTCTATACATTCTGCTTGTGCTCCACCTACTATGGTGGACCTAGGTGGTGATGTATATGTCACCACTCAGTTGTCAAAGATTTGGAGGTGCTGATTAGAATCAGATCTATGCATGTGCTGCCTAGCACTTCATGTACAATTTGCATGGGCTCACATTTCTCAGCTACTCTTTATCCTTAATCTCCTTGTCAGTTTCCAGTTCCCTTGGGATCACTTTTTTGGCCCTCCAGCAGGAAAGCTGGGGCTTTAGTTAACCCACTGCATTGCAGGGCCAAGACCAGGGTGAAATAAGTGAGGCACATTTCTTGGTTACAAAAATTAAGAAAGCACCAACAAATTCAATAAATAAAATTTTAATGCAATATTTAAAAAAATCAAAATTAATGTGAAAATTTATAATGAACAAAATGTTGCAATTTAAGTAAAGACAGGATCCAGCTCTGCACTTTACTACTCAGCCTCACTTCCTCAACCTAATTTCAGCCCTCTTTTGCTGTATATTTCTACAACTGCACCTCCATCTGGAGCCAGAGAGCAGGAAGACAGGCCAAAAAAAAAAAAAAAGTAACCAATTTGGTGGTACTTTGAATTCTGGCCTTCTTGCTCAACCTTCCTGTTACTAATTATATTTCAGAGCCTTCAACTAGTTGATCTACGCACTCTTTCCAGGTTTTGCAGCTATACTCAATGAGAGAAACAGAGTAGAGGGTGGTTATTTCATCTTAACTGGAACAAGAACCAGAGAAGAATATGCTTAGATTGCTACAAGGAGCTAGATGAAAAATTGACAAAAAGGTAAATTCTAGGGGAAAAAGCAATAAACATTTCAAAAAGCAATTCTGTCACCTTATTCTTTCTAGTAAAACTTTTTATCCTTAAAAATAAAATTAGCTTTCTAGGAATTATACAATACACTCTTTTCCTTTCCTTCATCTTCCAGGGGAAAGTGCATGTGTATGTAGGTGCATGCATGCATGAGTAGGCATGTGTACAATCATGCCCCAGAGAAACACAGAAACAGAAATAGAAACAAAGTAGGAGGGACTTAGATAAGGATCCTGTAGATTTAGGTTGAGTTTCTCCTGTGTTCCCTTTACTATTAGGGAAAGATTAAAATGTTCGGATAAAGAACTTATAAGGTGCTATATGGATTTTCTTCTTCATTCCTATTTTGAGGAAATCATCAGAGGGACAAACCTCTCTCGTGGGTACAGTATTTGCTACCATTGACAATGTCAGAGTTTTTTCTATTTATCAAAAAAGGATACTTACATAAAGGGTAATTCATTGTTTTAAGCAAGGTAGGTCAAGTTCAGCACTGGCTTTCCTTCAGCTATCTGCATAAGTACAATAAAAATATGAAAAACATATTCAAATGTACTATTTGAAGAATGCAGCTCAGGATTTTTGCTTGTTTGCTCCTGGACGCAGAACTGTTTTGTTCAGTGAATACGGCCAGTGTTAGATGGAAGGCTGTAAAACGCAGGGCAGAATGTATTTAAATATTATTTGAATTTCACTGTAGAAAAAGAACCGTGTACAAAAGCTGTTCACTGCTTTTTAACTTTGCGGTCTCTGGACCTTTGACTTCACTGCAGTAAAAACCAAATTTTAACCTACATTTGGCCCAGTGAATTTTTTGACAGTGAATTTTTCTATAAATCTGGAAAACTCTAAAATATCCCCTAATTTTCCTCCCTATCTCCTTCCCTGCCTCCATCCTGCCTTTGTTTTCTTCACCCCTTTATTTCCTTCCTCTCCAGGAATGCTGACTTAGCACCTTATTTTGCCTGTCGCTTTACTAGACGCTGTGGACTATGCGAAAGTAGATGAGACAAATAATGATCTAGCTGGGAGCATTGCCATTTATTCAAGGGAACAGACATGATCACATGGAAGAGTTAAAAGAGTCTTGGAACAATGTGCATTCCAGTGTAGAAATGTCTCACAGAGATGGTCCTTCTAGATTATTTCTGATCTCTTTAGAGAGTCAGTGTGTCTCACACTCATTACGTCTGCATAGGCTTTCTATTTTCCAGTGAAAAAAGAATTTAGTTTATTGCTCTGTGTGTGTGTGGGGGGGGGGGGGTGAGAGATCTTTTATTAAAAATGCATATATGTGTTTCAGGTACATGTTGCTACCCTTAACTTAGCTATTGCTTTAGCAAGTCAAATTTTCTTGTATCACCCTCTGTAAAGACATTTCTGTTCTCAGCCTATGAGTCAAGTCATGTGACACTGACTGATTGCTGAATAAGCCTTGAGCCCTGGGTCAGGCATTCTGAGCGTCACAGAAGAAAACCTACCCAGTGGCCTATTTTATGAACCCTTGATTCATTCCAGGCAAAGCTTCCCATGAGGTCTCTGCACTCTACTCCGGCTTGATCCCTAGTGGAAACTTCCTAGGCAGCCTGCATACCACTGGGTCTACTCACCTAGAGGGCTTCTGTCTGCTTTCGGTAATTAGGGCAAGATAGCTGACACAGATCTATCTGGGAATTACCAGTCTCCCTTGCACACTCCCTGGCTTCCCCAGGCACTGTGCTTGGGAATTAACCTCCCATGATATCATTCAGAAAGGAGGTGGCTCATGATGCCGTCTTCTAGCCCGACTGACCTGAGGTGCTCTGAGAAAACCTGGAGGCTGACAGTGTCAGACAGGAATAATGAGTACAGGAAGAGAGTCCTCAGGAATTACTTCAGGATGCTACCCAGCTCCTCCCACTCCAGCTTCTCAACACATCCTAGAGAAGCAATTAGCACTGGGAGGTGGTGGAGGAGCAAGGCTGTGTGCAGGAACTGGCTGCCCAATTTAGCAAATGAGAGGTAGGGGCTATCTCCCGTGAAGAGATAGATGTATTTGGGAGAATTGTTACCTGGAGAGAAGCAGACTTCTGCCTTTTCCTGGGAAGTCTATGACCTACGATTTGTTAGAAATGGTATTTTTTTTTTTTTTATTCAGAGGACGGAGTTTAGTTTACAGTAGATTTTGAATATGGTTGTAATAAAACGGCCTTCAAATTTTAGAATTTGTGTGAAGAAATCTATTATATGCCTCTCTAAACCCCAATTTCCTTTTCTGAGTTGTGGGTTTTGGCAGCTTTAATTTTTGGGGTCTCGTTCTCCATTTTAATAAGGCAAGAATAAAACCCACTGGCACCTCATAGCTTGTAACAGCTCCCAGCAGGATGAGGGGAGGCTGAGCTGCCGGGTTTCAAATGTGGGCTGCACTTAGGTATCCTGAAGCCTGTCAGTCATACATACCACAATCACAGAGCAAAGGCAGCAGTGGTATGCAAGTCTCAGTGGAAGAAACAACTTTTAGAAAATATATTTATATTTTCCCCTTATTAGGTGCTTCTTCTGTTGTTGAAGCAGAGACTCAGAGACACATGATTTACAGATTTAGTAAATAATTAAAATTTTTCTCAATTTCATGGCATAGGCATGTGCTGCCAAGCCTCATCATCAGCAACCAACTGATCTATTCATTAATCATTTCTCTTCACTAGCTCTAGCTGAGCTAATAACATTCTATATGCCAAACTCTAGACATTGACCTATAAAAAGTTTACTCGTTATATTCAAGGTATTCTGAATCATTTGGGTAAAACATGTAACAAAACTTATTGTAATTGATATAATGTGTATTGTGACAGAAGCATTATCTAATTATTATTTAACAAAACAGATGCAAGAAGGCAAGGTCTTTTAGGGCAAAGAGAGGAGCACGTGGAAAGAATGGAGATACATATGTGCAAGTGGCATGTTCAGCTCACTGTTATGGAGGGGAAGGGCAGTGAGTGGGACTGAAAAGGCAGGTGAGGACAGATATTTAAGGAACATGCCATGCTACAGAGTATGGATTTATTCTGAAGTTAACATTTATATAAGAATAGTAAGCAGATGTAACTGGTATGATCTACTTCACCATCTTGGAGTACAGATAAGCTTACAACAAAAGAATAAAAATATCCTAGCAATGTTTTAGGATACATACTGGAAACTTCTCTGGAGGGACAGACATGAATGGGAATGGAGAGGAACACACAGGGAACCCAGCTGTGTCTTCTATAGTTATTTGGTTGTTTAACACAAAGTTCTGAAGCAAGTTACTACAGCATTAGATTTGATTAAAATGGTGATGAGTAAAGATCTGACAATAAAATAATTTTTAAGGGGCTATATCCTTTTAACATTCAAATTCACTCGAGTCTCCATTCGTGCAACATGGTAAGTGTTATAGGCTGAGTTTTATCATCTCGCCAAAATTCATGTATTGAAGCCCTAATGCCTGGTACCTAAAAATGTGACTGTATTTGGAGATAGGCTCGTTGTTGTTGTTGTTGTTGTTGTTGTTGTTGGAGACAGGGTTTCCCTCTGTTGCCCAAGCTGGAGTGCAGTGGTGTGGTCATGGCTCACTGAAGCCTCAGCATCCCAGAGTTCAGGTGATCCTCCCAAGTAGCTCAGACTATGCAGGACTACAGGCATGAGCCACCATACCCAGCTAATTTTTGTATTTTCTGTAGAGATGGGTTTTCACCATGTTGCCCAGGCTGGTCTCAAATTCCTGGGCTCAAGTGATCTGCCTGCCTGGGCCTCCCAAAGTGCTGGGATTACAGGTGTGAGCCACCTCACCTGGCCTGGAGATACGCTGTTTAAAGGGGTACTTAAGGTAGAATGAGGTCAGTAGGGTGAACTGTAATCCAATATGACTGGTGACTTTATAAGAGGAGGATATGAGGACACAGATATCTGCAGAGGCCATTTGAGGACCCAGGGAGAGGATGGCCATCTACAAGTGAAGGAGAGAGAATGCAGAGTGATCCAGTCCAGCTGATACTCAGATCTCTAACTTCTAACCCCTAGAACTGTGAGAACTTACATTTCTATTGTTTAAGCCACCTAGTCTGTTGTACTTTGTTATGGCAGCCCAAGAAAATCAACACAGCAAAGGTTGTAGAGTGTCTCTCTTGGGGCTTTCTCAATACACAGCAGTTGTCTAAGAACCCCTGGGAACGATTCAGTTGAAAACAGCTGCAACTGCTTCTAGGCTAAACAAGAACTTAAGAATCAGATCTGGCCACAAGCAAATGCCAGTGTTTTGTTTACTTTGCTTCTTTTACTATCAGTGGTGCAGCTGAGGGCTGGTGCTGCACCAGTGAACATTTCCTGATCAGTTGCAGCAAAGACACCTTTACTGGTCTGGATCCCACTCCCACGAGCATTCCCTTCATTTAAAGATGCTCTAGATTGGACTTAAAAGGTCAAGGTTCTTTAGTTTACATTTAAGGCCCAGTCACTGTGCCTACAGTTCTCCTCTAGGCTAAGGAGGAGTTGATAATGTCAGCCACATATCCATTCTCATGTCTATTTAGGTCCTATTGTTGAGCCTACCTCGCCAGTCAGCCTCTCCTTCCCCTCTTGGTACACTCCCTTTCAGTCCTTTCTGGATCAGTGGATCTTTTGTGGAAACGAATCAATTCTTGAGTAAAACCTGAACCTCAAGAAGAAAGGAGACCCTCCCTCTCGATAGGCTCCTAAGTTTTCTGCATTTATCCCCATACCACA
The DNA here is from genome assembly GCF_003255815.1 of Theropithecus gelada. Lineage (NCBI taxonomy): Eukaryota > Metazoa > Chordata > Mammalia > Primates > Cercopithecidae > Theropithecus > Theropithecus gelada. Next base: position 79,985,402 of record NC_037682.1, on the reverse strand, counting down.
GTTCTGCTTATCCAGGGTATTAGGTGCCTAACTTCTTTACACTGGCCTAAGGAACCTGTTAAGCAAATCTCTGCAGCATAAATAGGTCTGATTTATGGTGCTTTGCTGCTCTATTATTTAAAAAAAAAAAAACAAAACAAACAAAAAAAAAAACAGCGGCTGAAGTTTTTTTAAAATGGCAAGTTTTCTTGATTAAATTCCAAATACTCAGTATAGTCATACAAAAAAGAGTCACATGATCAAAACTTCTGAATTCCAAGCAGTCTCTAAATTGCCACTAACATTATCTTTTAAAAATAAAAATAATGACCAATTTTCTTTTTCATTGCTTACAGGACACAATCTAAATTATTTCTCAACTTGACTCCAACTAAAAACAAAGGAACACAACAAACAAATTTCTACTCTGCTTTCAAGGTTCAGCTCAAGTATTTAGTGCCATTTATATGCTCCCAAATAAATTGACTCATACTTGCTTCTTTGATTCCTAATTATTTTTCTGAAGTTTGTCTACTCTACTTATAAAAGGAAGGCCAGGAGCTCTTCTTTTTTCATCTTAACAACCACAAAGCACAGCAGAGTACTGGCGCATAGCAAATAAATAAGTAAATTGAATAGATATTTGTAAAGCATTGCTGATTGCAATGTGGATTATATCTTAGATGTGTCTTTAAAGTTTTACCCGCCAAAAAGCAGAGAATCAAAGTAGAAATGATAAGCCACTTAAGCAAGAAATGATGTGTCTGGACTAAGGAAATAATAGTGAAGATGAAGAATTAGATTTTGCAGATATATAATTAGTATGTGGTATTTGACTGGGTAAAAGGTAGTATGAAGAAGATAAAATGATCACCAAATGAGTTTACAGAAAATTGAGGTAAAGTTGTTTGTTTTATTCTGATAGAACATAAGAGAACCAGTAAGTTTAGTGTGCTCAGACTACTTTTAGTACTTACTAATTGTGAGGAAACACATTGCTATTAAAGAACTCAGTCTAGTTGGAAGTGAAGGCATGCATCAAAATTGATAAATAAAACTGTTAAATGGCTTAGAAAAATATCAAATTGATAAATGACGAGAAGCAAACATTATGGAGAAAAATATACCATCTACCTCCCAGAGGAAAATAAAAATCAGCATTGCAATTGCTATGTGGTCTGGAAAACTGCTCCACTGCTCTGAGCTTGGGTTCTGAAATGGTAATTAATACATTTGTTGATTTAACATCCGGACACTAGGAAAGCTGTAGATAAATTGCCTTAAGCTCACTAGGCATTGCTCAGGATTCTTTCTGCTGGGCAAAACCCCAGCTCATCCTAGATTTTACAGGGAAATATCTTGGGTCATGTAACTGAAAAGGCTAGAGATAACGGGATGCAGAGGTAGAGGATCAGGCAAGACTCTTCAAAAAATGCCACTAATATAATAAAAAGACGACTCACAGACTAGCAGAAAGTATTTCATATTTTCTCTATATACATATACAATGCACACACAATAGTATATTATATAACTATAAAACAATTTATCTACACTGTCACCATATATTTATGTATCTTTGTGATTGTTTATACCTTTTGGACTGAGTATTCTTACAATTTATTAATAAGAAGGCAAATACCCCAAATAGCAATAACAGAAGATTGAAACAGATACTTCCCAAAGAAGATATATAAACTACACAGTAAAAGTATATACAAGTTATTATACCTCTACAATAATATTAATAATAAGATATGAACTGATAGAGCAACTTGATGAATGTCAAAAGCATTATATTAAGTGAAAGAAGGCAGACACAAAAGACCACATACTGTATCACTTTATTTATATGACATTCTAGAATAGCAAAACAAACCTGTTGTGATAGAAAGCAGATCAGTGGTTTTCTTTAGATTAATGACGGAAATGGTAGTGGAGATTTATTACAAATGTGCCTAAACGAGTTTTTCTGGAGGTGAGAATGTTCTATGTCTTGATTATGATGTGTTTACAAAAGTGCACTTCCAAGAGTGCTCAAACTATATGCTTAGAATGGGTACACTTTACTGTACTCAAATTATAAATTAATAAAATATATTAAAAGTCAAGGTAATGCAATTATGGCTCTTTGGGTAAAGCTACCAAATGAACAAACCACTATTATGTAATTATTCAAAGAATAAAAGGCGAAAGTATTGAATTATCTACAAAATGAAATACTGCAGAGGGAAAATAACAATGAAATGTACCAAATTATGAGACTGTTACAGGGAAATCTATGGAAATGTATTGAAAATACTATGCAAAAATACTATTTGTCATAATTGACCCTGGTTGTAATAGAATGCTTCAACAAACTGACATAAAAAATGATAAAGAATTCAAAGAACTGCCTGCTCAAAAATCACTCAAACTAGATGATTATATGGGAAATTTGACCAATTCTTTAAAAACCATTCTTTTTTAAATTGTTCCAAAGCATAGAAATAAAATAGAATGAGAAAAAGTTTGAAACAAATGTAATGTTGATAACTAAACCTGACAAAGACACACACAAAAAACGAGGAAATCATGTTTCCTTATGAATATTGATTCAAGAATCCTAAGTATTTGCAAATGAAACCCGCCAACAAGGTGTCAAGAAAATAATACATCATCACCAAATCATATTTGTTCTGGAGATTAAAGACTCACTATTAAGAAATCTATTAATATAAATCCTTATATCAATATTAGTAAATCTATTAATATAAATCCTTATATTAATAGTTCTCAAGTAAATAATCATTTGATTCCATTGATATGTTCAACAAAATTCAACACAAAAGAGAAACAAGTGACCCTAACTCTATGTTGATTGATAACATATTTATATAGAAAAAATTAATCTAAGAAAATCATATTTTGAATGTACACTCTTAATAAAATGTGCTAAGAATAAAAAGAAATGAACAGAAATTGTGAGCTTTATTAAGTTGTATCAGTGATGGCATTGGTATAGACATTTTAACACTGGTTTATGTACTGTAGGATGAAAGGGTAAATATGGAATAGGAAAAGGCAAGGACAAATGCTATGGTATTGTATTTGAATTTTTGTTAGCATTAATGATTAAATACATGCAATTAAGCCATGGAAAGATTCAGAAGCAATGTTACCCTGGTAGCCATAAGTATACTTTTTCCCCAGATCTTGGCTTCTAAACATCATTATTCACTACAAATAACTGGAATCCTTAGAGATATAACTGAATCTATGTCTTTGGCAGAGTAAGTACAAAGTGACCTTGAAACATTTTGTTGTGACAGAGAGTAAAGGAGTATCACGAATTGAGGGTACATATCAAAATGATCCAGAATCCAAAGGACTCCCATTATCAAAATTTGAGATGATTTGATTATTAACATTAATAATCATAATCTTGCTTCTAGCTATGAAGGAGTAGTTTGTATCTGACTAGTATTACAACTAAGAACAACTATAAAACCTGGATTTTAATTTTAATTTTATTTTATTTTATTACTATTTTTTTTTCATATGGGGACTGACAACTATAAAACCTGGATTTTTAAAAATAGTGTTTTGAAATCATTAGAGAGAAATCAAGGCAAACAGGATTTAAGGAGCCATTATCTCAAAAGAAAAAAAAAGGCATTGAGGTTAGTCGTAGATCAGAACAGCTATTTTTCTGCCTGCAATTTGTCAATTTGCTTCAGGGGATAAAGCAGGAGGAGAAACTGCAGTACTCTTGCTCGAATGGGATGCCCCCAAAAATTGGAGTTCAAGACACTTTGTCAACCAAATTTGAGGTATTCAGATCCTTGCATAAAGAAAATTGCAGAAAGAAAACACAAGAAAATGTCTAAAGTCATTTAGACTGGTTTAGACTTCTGGCCTATATCTTTCTCCCATGCTGGACTCTTCTTGCCCTCGAATATTGGATTCCAAGTTTGTCAGATTTGAGACTCGGATTGGCTTCCTTGCTCTTCAGCTTGCATATGGCCTATTGTGGGACCTCGCCTTGTGATTGTGTGAGTTAGTACTCCTTAATAAACTCCCCTTTATGTATACATTTATCCTATTAGTTCTGTCCCTCTAGAGAACTCTGACTAATATAGATTTTGGTATTAGTCAATGATTCTGAGAAAAAATCTTAAATGTTGTTAGAGAATAAAAACACATTACTTTCAAAGAAGCAAGTACAAGACTGGCTGTGAAGAAAAAGCATTAACTATATAAACAGATTAATAAAAGTTACTTCATTAAAATTTAAAAACATTATTCAAGACATTATTAAAAGGATGAAAAAATTAATGATAGAGTAGAGAAGATATCACTTTTTTAAAAAATAAATGAGCAAATGTCTTTGAGAGAGTACAAGATGACGATCCATCTGAACAAAAAAAGAGAGAAATGTCCTCAACATTGTTAATCAGCAGAGAAATGAAAATTAAAACCTATGAGATACCACTACACATCCAAAGAACGTGTTAAAAAATGACATTAACAAATGTTGCCAAGGAGCTCTCATACACAGCCGATGAAAGTATAAAGTCGGTGCAACCACTTTGAAACTATTTGTCAATATTTACTAATGCTAAACACATGCAGATCTGTGACTCACAATTCTACTCTTATGTGTATACTAACATAAATGCAAATTTATATACAACAAAGACATGAATAAGAGTGTTCATAAAAGAACAAGGCAATATTGCCTCACACCAGAAATATCATAGGTATCCAATCACAGAAAAGGTGGAAGTTCAAAGAACTGTTGAAACTCAATGTAAAAGAAAAAAATTCCAATTAGAAAATGAACAGAAGGCATGAATAGAGGCATTCCACCGAAGAGGATGTACAGATGGCAAATAAGCACATGATAATACGTTCAACATCAGTAGCCACTAGTGACAAGCAAATTTAAACTACAATAAGATGTCGTAAGATATCTGTCATAATGGCTAAAATTTGTTTATGATGTTGTCAGATACTGACAAGAATTCAGAAAAACTGGAATCTAAACATTGATGTTGGGAATGTAAACTGTTACAGCCACTCTTGAAAATAGTAGGCAGTTTCTTATAAAATTAAACATGCAACCACTGTAAACCCAGCATTTGTGTTCTTGGGCATTTATGCCATAGAATAAAAGCTTATGCTCACACAAAAACTTATACATAAATATTCATAACACTTACATGTAATAACCCAAAACTGTAAACAAACTCAAAATTGTCAGTGGGCAAATGGTTAACAGACAGTGATATATCCTTAGCATGGAATATTACTCAGCAATTAAAAGGGAAATATACTGAGTGACAAAAAGCCAATTCCAAATGGTTACATACTGTATAATTCCATTATGTAACATTACTGAACTGACAAAATTTAAGATATGGAAAACAGATTAGTGGTTGCCAGGTGTTGGGGATGTGGAAGGTAGATGTGGCTATAAAAATGCAACACAACGGCTAGGTGCGGAGGTTCACGCCTGTAATCCCAGCACTTTGGGAGGCTGATGTGGGTGGATCACGAGGTCAGGAGATCAAGACCATCCTGGCTGACACAGTGAAACCCTGTCTCTACTAAAAATACAATTAGCCAGGCGTGGTGGTGCCCACCTGTAGTCCCAGCTACTAGGGAGGCTGAGGCAAGAGAATAGGGTGAACCTGGGAGGCCGAGCTTGCAGCGAGCGGAGATCTCACCACGGCACTCCAGCCTAAGTGACACAGCAAGACTCCATCTCAAAAAAAAAGAAAAGAAAAAAAAAAAAAAGCAACACAACAGATCCTTGAGGTGAAAGAAATGTTCTTCACTATAATGATGGATACACAAACTCGACATAGTAAAATTGCAAGAACTAAAGACACACACACACATACAAGCACAACTGGAAATGCTAAGCAAGCTTGGTGGATTATTTCAATGTCAATGGAGAAACCCGGTAAAAGGTACACAGGTTATCTCTGTATTACTTTTTACAAGTGCAAATCAAAGCCAATGATATATAAAATAGATAATGAATCATGAAAAATTGGTTTTATACCAGGAATCAAAGGTTCATCAATGTGTTTCACCATGTTAATCAAATACCTTCTTAATGGATGCAGAAAAAAAATTGACAAAAGTTAACATGCACCACGATTTTTAAAAAAACTCAGAAAACTAGAAATAAAAGGCAAATTTTCTCAAACTAGTAAAGAATATCTATAAAATCTTCATCTATTTTATTTTACTTAATTGTCTGATTCTGATCAAAAATATTTTTCAAACAATGCATGAATTTAGCAAACTCAATGTCAAATTAAAAAGTGTAAGGTCATTGCACAAAAATCAATTGTATTTTTATACATAATCATTGAACTGAAAAATGAGTATCCAAGCCAATTATGTAAAATGTCTCCCAATTTAGATTTGCCAGATTTGTTATCCCGAGATTTGATTCACACTATGTATTTTCGACAATCACCTGAATATCCTATTTCCCAATTAACTTTCACCTGCTGATTTTAGTACCAATTAATGATTTCTCCGACTCACTTATTACTGTGGTGGTTGTAAAATGGCTTTTGAAAACTTCTACATTTACGAGTTATTCTTCTGTAAAGAACGGTTTTCCCATAAGAATTTTAGAAGAAAACGGCGGGTCGCAGTGGTTTGTTTGTTTGTTTGTTTTTTAAACGGAGTCTCCCTCTGTCGCCCAGGCTGGAGTGCAGTGGCGCGATCTCGGCTCACTGCAAGCTCCGCCTCCCGGGTTCACGTCATTCTCCTGCCTCAGCTTCCCTAGCAGCTGGAACTACAGGCGCCCACCACCATGCCTAATTTTTTTTTTTTTTTTTTTGTATTTTTAGTGGAGATGGGGTTTCACCGTGTTAGCCAGGATGGTCTTGATCTCCTAACCTCGTGATCCGCCCACCTCGGCCTCCCAAAGTGCTGGGATTACAGGCGTTAGCCACTGCACCCGGCCGAGGTCAGGAGTTTAAGACCAGCCTGACCAACAAGGTGAAACCTCGTCTCCACTAAAAATACAAAAATTAGCCGGACATGGTGGTGCGCGCCTGTAATCCCAGCTACTCAAGAGGCTGAGGCAGGAGAATTGCTTGAACCCAGGAGGCAGAGGCTGCAGTGAGCAGAAATCGCACCATTGCACTCCAGCCTGGGCAATAGAGCGAGACTCCGTCTTTAGAAGAAAACATAGGAAACACCATTCTGTAGATTGGCCTTTGGAAATCATTTATGGCTAAGTCCTCAAAATCACCTTCAAGAAAAAAATTGACAGATGGGACCCAATTAAATGAAAGAGCTTCCGCACAGCAAAATAAACTATCAGCAGAGTAAACAGACAACCTAGAGAATGGGAAAAAATATTAGTAAACTAGGCATCTGACAAATGTCTAATATCCAGAGTCTGTAAGGAATTTAAATAATTGAACAAGCAAAAAACACATAACCCCATTAAAAAGTGGGCAAAAGACTGAACACTTTTCAAAAGAAGACATATAAGTAGCCAACATACATATGAAAAAAAAATGCTCCACATCACTTATTTTCAGAAAAATCCAAATCAATACCACAATGAGGTATCTCACACCAGTCAGAATGGCTATTATTAAAAAGTAAAAAAAAAAAAAAAAAAAAAAAAAAAAACAGATGTTGGCAAGGCTACAGAGAAAAGAGAACACATGCACTGTTGGTGAGAATATAAATGAGTTCAGCCACCGTGGAAAGCAGGTTAGAGATTTCTCAAAGAACGTAAAACAGAGCTACTATTTGACCTAGCAATCCCGTTACTGGGTATATACCCAAAGGAAACTACATCATTCTAGCAAAAAAACCCATGCACTCACTTGTTCATCGCTGTGCTATTCACAGTAGCGAAGACATGCAATCAAGCTAGGTGGCCAACAATGGTGGATTGGATTAAAAAAGTGAGTACATATTATATGTGTAATTATATACATAAGTATATATAATATATATCTCATATCACATATATCACATATATGATGGAATACTACACAGCCACCTACATAGTAGGTGTAAATATTTATGAGGTATATGCGATATTTTTGTTGAGGCATACAATGTGTAATAACCACATCATGGAAAATTGGATATTCATCCCCTCAAGCATTTATACTTTGTGTTATAAACAATCCATTTATACTCCTTTAGTTATTTATAAATGTACGATTAAATCATTATTGATTCTAGTCTCTCCATTGTGCTGTCAAATACTAGGTTTTATTCATTCTATTTTTTTGTGCCCATTAACCATCTCCACCTCCACCCCACCCCACACTACCTTTCCCAGCCTCTGCCAACCATCCTTCTATTCTATATCTCCATGAGTTCAATCTTATTAATTTTTAGGTCCCACAAGTTAAGTGAGAACATGAGATGTTTGTCTTTCATTTATTTCATTTTACATAATGGTTTATTTCATTTTACATAATGACCTCCAGTTCTTTCCATGTTGTTGTAAATGACAGGATTTCATTCTTTTTTATAGCTGAATAGTACTCCATTGTGTATAGGTACCACTTTTTCTTTATCCATTCATCTGCTAATGGACTCTTAGGTTGCTGCCAAATCTTGGCTATTGTGAACAGAGCTACAACAAACATGGAAATGTAGGTATCTCTTTTATAAAATGATTTCCTTCCTTTTGGGTATATACCCAGCAACGGAATTGCTGGATCACATGGTAGCCCTATTTTCAGTTTTATGAGGAACCTCTAAATTGTTCTCCATAGTGGTTGAACTAATATACATTTTCATCAGAAGTATAAGAGGGTTCCTTTGTCTCCATATCTGCCACAGCATTTGTTATTGCCTGACTTTTGAATAAAAGCTATTTTAACTGGGGTGAGGTGACAGCTCATTATAGTTTTGATTTCCATTTCTCTGATAATTAATGATGTTGAGCACCTTTTCATATGCCTGTTTGCAATTTGTATATCTTCTTTTGAGAAATGTCTACTCAAATCTTTTGACCATTTTTTTTTAATCAGATTATTAGAGTGGTTTGAGCTCCTTTATATTCTGGTTATTAATCCCTTGTCAGATGGGTAGTAGGTAAATATTTTCTCTCATTCTGTTGTTTGTCTCTTCACTTTTTTGAGTGTTTCCTTCGCTATGTAAAAGTTTTTAGGTTGATGTGATCCATTTGTTCATGTTTGCTTTAGTAGCCTGTGCTTGTGGGGTGCTGCCCAAGAAATTTTTGCCCAGATCAATGTCCTGGAGAGTTTCCTTAACGTTTTCTCACAGTAATTTCATAGTTTGAGGTCTTAGATTTCAGTATTTCATTCATTTTAATTTGATTTTTGTATAAGGTGAGAGATATGGATCAAGTTTCCTTCTTTTATATAGGGATATCCAGTTTTCCCAGCATCATTTATTGAAGAGATTGTATTTTCTCTGATGTATGTTCTTGGCATCTTTGTCAAAAATGAGTTTACTGTAGGTGTGTAGATTTGTTTCTGGGTTCTCTATTCTGTTCCTTTGGTCTATGTGTCTGTTTTTAAGCCAGGATCATGCTGTTTTGGTATAGCTCTGGAGCATAATTTGAAGTCAGGTAATGTAATTCCTCCAGTTTTGTTCTGTTTGCTTAGGATAGTTTTGGCTATTCTGGGCCTTTTGTGATTCTATGGAAATTTTAGGATTGTTTTTTCTATTTCTGTGAAGAATGTCATTAGTATTTTGATAGGGATTTAATTGAATCTGTATATTGCTATGGGTAATATGGACAGTTTAACAATATTGATTCTTCCAATCCATTAACATGGAATATCTTTCCATTTTTTTTGTATTCTTTTCGATTTTTATCAGTGTTTTATTGTTTTTTTGTAGAGATCTTTCGCTTCTTTCATTAATTCTTAGATATTTAATTTTATTTGTCATTATCATAAATGGAAAAACATTTTTTATTACTTTTCAGATTTTTTCCATTGGGATATAGAAATATTACCGATTTTGTATGTTGATTTTGTATCCTTACAACTTTACTTAATTTTTAAAAATATTACCTAACATTTTTCTCTCTTTTTTAACTTTTATTTTATGTTTAAGGGTACAAGCTATGGTTTATTACATAGGTAGGCTTATGTCATGGGGTTTGTTGTACAGATTATTTCATCACTCAGTTATTAAGCCTGACACCCATTAATTATTTTTCCTGATCCTCTTCCTCCTCCCACTCTATACCCTCCAAAAGGCCCAGTGTGTGTTGTGGCCCTCTGTGTGTCCCTGTGTTCTCATCATTTAACTCCCACTTAAAAGTGAGGACATGAAGTATTTTTCTGTTCCCCCCAAAATATAAATCATTGTATTATAAAGACACATGCATGCATATGTTCATTGCAGCACTATTCACAATAGTAAAGATATAGAATCAACCGAAATGACCATCAACTATAGCCTGGATAAAGAAAATGTGGTCATAAAGCAAGTCCTTAGAGACTTACAAAGAGACTTAGACTCCCATACAATAATAATGGGAGACTTCAACACTCCACTGTCAACATTAGACAGATCAAAGAGACAGAAAGTTAACAAGGATATCCACGAATTGAACTCATCTCTGCAGCAAGCAGACCTAATAGACATCTATAGAACTCTCCACCCCAAATCAACAGAATATACATTCTTCTCAGCACCACATCGCACTTATTCCAAAATTGACCACATAATTGGAAGTAAAGCACTCCTCAGCAAATGTACAAGAACAGAAATTATAACAAACTGTCTCTCAGACCACAGTGAAATCAAACTAGAACTCAGGACTAAGAAACTCAATCAAAACCGCTCAACTACATGGAAACTGAACAACCTGCTCCTGAATGACTACTGGGTACATAACAAAATGAAGGCAGAAATAAAGATGTTCTTTGAAACCAATGAGAACAAAGATACAACATACCAGAATCTCTGGGACACATTTAAAGCAGTGTGTAGAGGGAAATTTATAGCACTAAATGCCCACAAGAAAAAGCAGAAAAGATCTAAAATTGACACTCTAACATCACAATTAAAAGAACTAGAGAAGCAAGAGCAAACGCATTCAAAAGCTAGCAGAAGGCAAGAAATAACTAAGATCAGAGCAGAACTGAAGGAGATAGAGACACAAAAAACCCTCCAAAAAATCAATGAATCCAGGAGTTGGTTTTTTGAAAAGATCAACAAAATTGACAGACCGCTAGCAAGACTAATAAAGAAGAAAAGAGAGAAGAATCAAATAGACGCAATAAAAAATGATAAAGGGGATATCACCACCGACCCCACAGAAATACAAACTACCATCAGAGAATACTATAAACACCTCTATGCAAATAAACTAGAAAATCTAGAAGAAGTGGATAATTTCCTGGACACTTACTGGACACTTACACTCTCCCAAGACTAAACCAGGAAGAAGTTGAATCCCTGAATAGACCAATAGTAGGCTCTGAAATTGAGGCAATAATTAATAGTCCACCAACCAAAAAAAGTCCAGGACCAGATGGATTCACAGCTGAATTCTACCAGAGGTACAAGGAGGAGCTGGTACCATTCCTTCTGAAACTATTCTAATCAATAGAAAAAGAGGGAATCCTCCCTAACTCATTTTATGAGGCCAACATCATCCTGATACCAAAGCCTGGCAGAGACACAACAAAAAAAGAGAATTTTAGACCAATATCCCTGATGAACATCGATGAAAAAATCCTCAATAAAATACTGGCAAACCGGATTCAGCAGCACATCAAAAAGCTTATCCATCATGATCAAGTGGGCTTCATCCCTGGCATGCAAGGCTGGTTCAACATTCGCAAATCAATAAACATAATCCAGCATATAAACAGAACCAAAGACAAGAACCACATGATTATCTCAATAGATGCAGAAAAGGCTTTTGACAAAATTCAACAGCCCTTCATGCTAAAAACGCTCAATAAATTCGGTATTGATGGAACGTACCTCAAAATAATAAGAGCTATTTATGACAAACCCACAGCCAATATCATACTGAATGGGCAAAAACTGGAAAAATTCCCTTTGAAAACTGGCACAAGACAGGGATGCCCTCTCTCACCACTCCTATTCAACATAGTGTTGGAAGTTCTGGCTAGGGCAATCAGGCAAGAGAAAGAAATCAAGGGTATTCAGTTAGGAAAAGAAGAAGTCAAATTGTCCGTCTTTGCAGATGACATGATTGTATATTTAGAAAATCCCATTGTCTCGGCCCAAAATCTCCTTAAGCTGATAAGCAACTTCAGCAAAGTCTCAGGATACAAAATTGATGTGCAAAAATCACAAGCATTCTTATACACCAGTAACAGACAAACAGAGAGCCAAATCAGGAATGAACTTCCATTCACAATTGCTTCAAAGAGAATAAAATACCTAGGAATCCAACTTACAAGGGATGTAACGGACCTCTTCAAGGAGAACTACCAACCACTGCTCAGTGAAATAAAAGAGGACACAAATAAATGGAAGAACATACCATGCTCATGGATAGGAAGAATCAATATCGTGAAAATGGCCATACTGCCCAAGGTTATTTATAGATTCAATGCCATCCCCATCAAGCTACCAATGAGTTTCTTCACAGAATTGGAAAAAACTGCTTTAAAGTTCATATGGAACCAAAAACGAGCCCGCATCTCCAAGACAATCCTAAGTCAAAAGAACAAAGCTGGAGGCATCACGCTACCTGACTTCAAACTATACTACAAGGCTACAGTAACCAAAACAGCATGGTACTGGTACCAAAACAGAGATATAGACCAATGGAACAGAACAGAGTCCTCAGAAATAATACCACACATCTACAGCCATCTCATCTTTGACAAACCTGAGAGAAACAAGAAATGGGGAAAGGATTCCCTATTTAATAAATGGTGCTGGGAAAATTGGCTAGCCATAAGTAGAAAGCTGAAACTGGATCCTTTCCTTACTCCTTGTACGAAAATTAATTCAAGATGGATTAGAAACTTAAATGTTAGACCTCATACCATAAAAACCCTAGACGAAAACCTAGGTAGTACCATTCAGGACATAGGCATGGGCAAAGACTTCATGTCTAAAACACCAAAAGCAACAGCAGCAAAAGCCAAAATTGACAAATGGGATCTCATTAAACTAAAGAGCTTCTGCACAGCAAAAGAAACTACCATCAGAGTGAACAGGCAACCTACAGACTGGGAGAAAATTTTTGCAATCTACTCATCTGACAAAGGGCTAATATCCAGAACCTACAAAGAACTCAAACAAATTTACAAGAAAAAAACAAACAGCCCCATCAAAAAGTGGGCAAAGGATATGAACAGACATTTCTCAAAAGAAGACATTCATACAGCCATCAGACACATGAAAAAATGCTCAGCATCACTGGCCATCAGAGAAATGCAAATCAAAACCACAATGAGATACCATCTCACACCAGTTAGAATGGCAATCATTAAAAAGTCAGGAAACAACACGTGCTGGAGAAGATGTGGAGAAATAGGAACTTTTACACTGTTGGTGGGATTGTAAACTAGTTCAACCATTATGGAAAACAGTATGGCGATTCCTCAAGGATCTAGAACTAGATGTACCATATGACCCAGCCATCCCATTACTGGGTATATACCCAAAGGATTATAAATCATGCTGCTATAAAGACACATGCACATGTATGTTTATTGCGGCACTATTCACAATAGCAAAGACTTGGAATCAACCCAAATATCCATCAGTGACAGACTGGATTAAGAAAATGTGGCACATATACACCATGGAATACTATGCAGCCATAGAAAAGGATGAGTTCATGTCCTTTGTAGGGACATGGATGCAGCTGGAAACGATCATTCTCAGCAAACTATCGCAAGAACAGAAAACCAAACACCACATGTTCTCACCCATAGGTGGGAATTGAACAATGAGATCACTTGGACACAGGAAGGGGATCATCACACACCGGGTCCTATTGTGGCGGGGGGGTCGGGAGGGATAGCATTAGGAGATATACCTAATGTAAATGACGAGTTAATGAGTGCAGTACACCAACATGGCACAGGTATAAATACGTAACAAACCTGCATATTGTGCACATGTACCCTAGAACTTAAAGTATAATTTAAAAAAAAAAAAAAAAAAAGACAGTCGATGGGAAGGAAGAGGATTAAAAAGACAAGTGGCAAAGAAAAACGCAATGGTGTGTTTCCATTGTAGAAAATCACATCATGGAATTGCAGATTGCCCTGCTGCTCTTGAAAATCAAGATATGGGCACTGGAATGTTACAGGTGTAGGTCCACAGAGCATGAAACAACCAAATGTAAGGCTAAAGTACACCCGGGTCTTGGTGAATTTCTTTTGGCAACATGTTTTGTTTGTGGAGAAATGGGGAGCCTGTCTAGATCTTGTCCTGATAATCCCAAAGGACTCTATGCTGAGGGTGGTGGTTGCAAACTTTGTGGCTCTGTGAAACATTTAAAGAAAGATTGCCCTTAACGTCAGAATTCAGATCGAACGGTCACAGTCAGTTGCTGGGCAAAGGGAATGAGTGCAGACTATGAAGAAATTTTGGATGCACCTAAACTGCAGAAACCCAAAACAGAAATACCTAAAGTTGTTAATTTTTGGTAACAACTAGCACTATCCTTAGTTACCACCTCATTGTTACTTCCTAAACTAGGCCCATCTCACAAAGTTAGAGTTGGGCTTCCTTGTAGCCAGGACTATACCGTAGACATCAGTATGATCTTGGTGTGGTCAGAAACAGTTTCCTTTATTCTGTCCATCAAATAATACTTCTACCACTGTCTGGAGAAAATTGAAGAAAAGAATAAGATGATTAAATGGTTTATCTAAGAACATGTTTTAAGAGGCAGAACATAGATATAACTAAGTGGTTATATACCTGATTGTAACAGTCATCTTTAATAAAAGCAAAATTATGCATAAATATAAAAGACCCCTAAACAAAGGGGCGGTTTTCGTTATATTGTTTAAAAAAGACAGTTATTTACATATAAGTATGTAACAAAATATTTTAATTTATATGAATTTGATGGTAAAACATCTTTGTCTCCATTGATGGATATTATTTATTTATTTGATAAGAGCAATACCAATATTTATTTGTTCAGTTACATTGAATTATTGTTCAGTTTTCCCAGATTAACAGGCACCATTATTTTCTCATTCATTCTGGTTATGTGTAATAATTCTTTATTACATGCAATGAGATCACTTGGACTCGGGAAGGGGAACATCACACACAGGGGCCTATCATGGGGAGGGGGGAGGGGGGAGGCGGGAGGGATTGCATTGGGAGTTATACCTGATGTAAATGATGAGTTGATGGGTGCTGACGAGTTGATGGGTGCAGCACAGCAACATGGCACAAGTATACATATGTAACAAACCTGCACGTTATGCACATGTGCCCTAGAACTTAAAGTATAATAATAATAATAATAATAATAATAATAAAAAAACGAAAATGTGGTACACATACACCATGGAATACTATATGGCCATAAAAAAGAGTGATATCATGTTCTTTGCAGGTAGATGAATGGAGCTGGAGGCCATTATCCTTGGCCAAACTTTACTGAATTTGGTTATCAGTTCTAATAGTTTTTTTGTGGTGTCTTTAGGCTTTTCCAAATATAGGATCATATGATCTGCAAACAAGAATAGTTTGGCTTCCTCCTTTCCAGTTTGGATGTCCTTTATTTCTTTTTCTTGTGTGATTGCTCTAGGTAGAATTTCCAATACTATATTGAAAAACAGTGGTGAAAGTGGGCATCTTGTTGTGTTCCAGATCTAAGAGGAAAGATGTTCAGTTTTTCTCCATTCCGTAAATACTAGCTGTGGGTCTGTCATATACAGTTTTTATTACATTCAGATATGTTCCTTCTGGACTCTGGTTTTGTTTGTTTGTTTGTTTGTTTGTTTTGAGGGTTTTTATCATAAAGTGATGTTAAATTAGTTCAAATGCTTTTTCAGCATATATTGAAATAATCATGTGATTTTTATCCTTCATTCTGTTGATATGATTGATTTGCATGTTGAGCCATCCTTACATCCCTGGGATATCACTTGGTCATGGCGAATGATCTTTTCAATGTGTTGTTGAGTTCAGTTTGCTAGTATTTGTTAACGATTTTTGCACCATTATTCATCAGAGATATTGGCCTGTAGTTTCTTTTTTGATGTGTCTTTATCTGGTTTTGATATCCATTTAATAATGGCTTTATAGAATGAGTTTGAAAGTATTCTCTCTTTCTTGGCCAGGCTGTGGCTCATGCCTGTAATCTCAGTACTTTGAGAGCCTGAGGTGGGTGGATCACTTCAAGTCAGGAATTTGAAAATAAAAAAACATAGAAAAACATAGAATACTTTTTTTTTTTTTTTGAGATGGAGTTTTGTTCTGTCACCCAGGCTGGAGTGCAGTAGCATGATCTCAGCTTGCTGTAACCTCAGCCAACATGGTGAAACTCTGCCTCTACTAAAAATACAAAAATTAGCTGAGCATAGGTCTGTAGTCTCAGCTCTTGAAAGGCTGAGGAACGAGAATCGCTTGAACCCAAGAGGCAGAGGTTGCAGTGAGCCAAGATTGTGCCACTGCACCTCAGCCTGAGTGACAGAGCAAAACTCTGTCTCTAAATAAATAAATAAATAATCTTTCTCTATTTTTAGGAACAGTTTGAGTAGGATTAGTATTAGTTCTTTAAATGTTTTGTAAAATTCAGCAATGAAGCCTTTTACTGGGAGACTTTTTATTATGGACTAGATTTTACTACGTATTATTGGTCTGTTTTTGTTTTTAATTTCCTTATGGTTCAAATGTGGTAGACTGTATGTGTCTAGGAATTTATCTATTTTTTTCTAGACTTTTCAATTTATTGGCATATAGTTGCTCACAGCAGCCACTAATGATCCTTTGAATTTCTGTGGTAACAGTTGTAATGTCTCCATTTTCATCTGACTTTACTTATTTGGGTCTTCACTCTTTCTTCTTAGTGTGGCTAAAGTTTTGTCAATTTTATCTTTTCAACAAACCAACTTTTTGTTTTGTTGATCTTTTGTATTACT
The DNA here is from genome assembly GCF_003255815.1 of Theropithecus gelada. NCBI lineage: Eukaryota > Metazoa > Chordata > Mammalia > Primates > Cercopithecidae > Theropithecus > Theropithecus gelada. The sequence continues at coordinate 79,968,342 of NC_037682.1, read as the reverse complement.
TTCTTCATTTCAAAATGATTTATTTCTACTCCGATCTTTATTATTTATTTCCTTCTACTAATTTTGGGTTTGGTTTGCTCTTGGTTTTCTAGTTCTTTAAGATGCATCATTAGGTTATTTCTTTGAAATTTTTCCTCTTTTTTGATGTGGGCACTTATTGCTATAAATTTCCCTGTTAATATAGCTTTTGTTGTATCTCTTAGGTTTTCATATGTTCTGTTTTCATTATCATTTGTTTCAATAAATTTTTGTCAATTTCCTTCTTAATTTCTTCATTGGCCCACTGGTGGTTTGGGAGTTTGTTGTTTAATTTCCTTATGTTTTTATCATTTCCAAAAGTCCTCTTGTTATTGATTTCTAGTTTTATTCCATTATGTTCAGAGAAGATGCTTTACATTATTTCAATTCTTTAATGTTTTAATGCATTTTGTGACCTAATATATGGTCTGTCCAAGGGAATAATCCATGTGCCGAGGAGAAAAATGTGTGTTCTGCAGCCATTGGATGAAATGTTCTGTAAAATATCTACTAGGTCCATCTGGTCTATAGTGCAGATTAAGTCCGATGTTTCTTTTTTGAGTTTCTGTCTGGGAGACCTGTCTGGTGATGAAATTGGAGTGCTGAAGTCTCCAGGTATTATTGTATTCGAGTCTATTTCTCTTTAGCTCTAATAATAAATGCTTTACATATCTGGGTGCTCCAGTGTTGGGAGCATATATGTTTATAATTATTATATCATCTTGCTGAATTGACACCTTTATCATTATATAATGACCTTCTTTGTCTCTTCTTACAGTTTTTGTCTTGAAATCTATTTTGTCCAATATATGTATAGCTACTCCTGCTCTTTTTTGGTTTTCATTGGCTCTTTTTTATCTCTTTATTTTCCGTCTATGTGTGTCTCTATTGGTGAAGTGTATTTCTTGTAGACAAGAGATCATTGGGTTTTATTTTTTTGATCTATTCAGCTCCTCTATGTCTTTTCATTTTATATACCCTGATACAGATGGCCAAAGTTACTTGTCAATATCTTCAGTTAGAGACCCTTTGAGGGTAAGACCTAAATCCAAGTTGTCTCAAAGACTCATTCACCTCTGCTCTCTCTAACCCATTTCATATATACTCACTAAATGATAGCCATGTACCAGGCACTGGTCTATGTGTATGTCTACAGAGCTGAATTAGAGAGAAGTTCATGCTTCAAAGACCTGTGTGTTTGGAGGAGATAGACCACAAACATTTATATTAAGTACTATCATATGGATAATTCTAGGACTGAAAAAAGAGAAAACTGAGGTGCTATTTTAGATAGGTCATACAAGACTCATAGGGAAGGTTATATTTGGTCAGAGACTGAATGAAGTGAAAGTGAGTGTCATAAATTTTCTGTTAAAAATCATCTTAGTAGAGAAGGCTGTAACATAAAGAGACTGAAGTAGGAGTGCACTTGTGAGGTATTCAAAGAATAGGAGAAACAGGGAGGCTGATAGAATATGAGTTCAGAGAAGTACATAGGGGCTGTATCTTTCCCTGTGAGTCATTGTAAGAACTTGAGATGGGAGGCATTTTGAGTGTTGATAGCAGGGAATTATATTATATGATTTAAATTTTAATGGATTCCATTTATTGCTTGGGATTAAGGAGAAAAGGATGGAAACAGAACAGCTAGAAGGCTATTGCAAGTTGCAGGGGTCCTGGCGACCATTTTGCCTTAGAGTAGTGTGGTGGCAGCAGAAATGGTGAGAATGAATTGGACTCTACGTGTATTTCAAAGAGAAAGCTGAGAGGATGTGCTGACAGATTGGATGTGTACTTCTATGAAAGAAAAAAAGAAGTCATAGATGACTCTAAGATATTTGATCTATGGAACTTGGTCAACTATGGTACCATTTACAAAGAGAAACTAGGGATGGAGTGGGTTTGTAGTATAGGTGGGAAAATTTTAAAAACTGAGTTACCTGTTAATTATCCAAGTGAAGGTATATTTCCAATTTATAGAAATCACTTAGGAAAAGAGTATAGTGTATTTCCAATTTATAGAAATCACTTAGGAAAACAGAAGAGGAAAAAATTATGAATTGCAGAGTACTTCATCTTTTAGAGGTGAAGATAAAAATAATTCATCAAAAACAGAAAAGAAGTGGTCAGTGAGGCAGGAGGGAAATGGGAGAAATGAAATGTCCTCCCAAAAATAAAAAATTGTTTTAAAAATGAGAATAATTGAGTATATTAATGTTGCTGTTGAGTGAAATGCAGTCAGTTCTTCATCTGTGGGGGTTCCTCATCCTCAGATTCAACCACCAACCAATCTCTGATTGAAATATTTAAATAAACAATAACAATTTAACAATCAAAATACAAATTCTAAAGATGTAACAACTATTTATTTAGCATGTACATTGTATTAGATATTATAAGTAATCTAGAGACGATTTAAAGTATGTATGTGGGAGGTTATGTGCAAATATTACACCACTTTATATAAGAAACTTGAACATGATAGTTTTTGGTAGCTGCAGGGGTCCTGGAACCAATCTCCCATGGATACCAAGGGATGGCTCTAATATGAGAACTGAGAATTTGCTATTGTCCCTGGTTTCTGCTAGAGACAGAAACATGTCAGGAGTAGATTCAAAATGAGAAATGGGGACAATGGATACAGACAACTCTTTTGAGGAGTTTTGCCATAAAGGAAAATAGATAAATGGGGTTACTCTAGAAGAGAGATGGAAGGATAAAGGGAGGATTTTCTTTTAAAATCAGAGATATTTCACTATGTTTGAATGGTAATGGGAGGAATTCAGTAGAGAGAAAAGATGATGTGGGAAAAGAGTGGACAATGGTAAAGAAATATCCTTAAATGAGAAGTGGGTGCTGCAGTACTAAATTTAAGAGTTGACTTTTGATAATAACAGGAGGGCTAGCAGAGTAAGTGTATACAGGTACAGATTGGCTCAGTGAAATAAGAAGCAGGGTTATTAGCTGGCAGAAAAAAGTTGATAGGGGAAGGTGAAAGTCTGTGCATTAGTCCGTTTTTACGCTGCTGGTAAAGATATACCCAAGACTGGGCAATTTACAAAAGAAAGAGGTGTAATGGACTCACAGTTCTATGTGGCTGGGGAGGCCTCACAATCATGGAGAAAGGTGAAAGGCATGTCTCATATGGCAGCAGACAAGAGAAGAGAACTTGTGCAGGGAAACTCCCCTTTACAAAACTATCAGATCTCATGAGGCTTATTCACTATGACAAGAATAGCATGGGAAAGACATGCCCCCATGGTTCAATTACCTCCCACCAGGTCCCTCCCACAAGTGGGAATTACGAGTACAATTCAAGATGAGATTTGGATGGGGACATAGCCAAACCATATCAGTCTGAAAAAGAGGAAATCTCATGGAATTGTGGTGACCTTCCTCTCTGCTGTTTAGATCTATTTATTAAATCACTGGACAATTTAGTGTGTATGTATATATATAAAAATATATGTATAAATATATATATATATATTAAAATTTTTTAAAAGATCTGGGTAACATATAGAGACAGAGCTGAAATTGTCCAAGGTTGTTGAAAGCAGGAGTCTTAAAACAAATGCAGATTTCAAGGGAGTTTATAAAGGAGCCAGTGTAAGACTAGGGTACATAATAATTAATCAGCAAAATATGAATCATAGCATAATAAGAAAAGAACTGGAGACAGATGTCCTTGAGACACATGAATAGTAGCTTTATATGCACATTTTAAAAATTGTGAATAAATATAATAGAATGATGAAGTGGATTATATGACGTTAGAAATTATATAACTCCTCTTTCTCTCTCTCTCTGTGTGTGTGTGTGTGTGTGTGTGTGTGTGTCTATATATTATTTATCCCTTATAAATTTGAGAATCTGATGAGACCACTAAATGGATTTTCTCCACTGAAAAGCGCATATATGCATATATGTACAATATCATATTGGAAGAAGTATTTACAGACCAATGGATAAGTATTCTGATCCTACCCCTAAATGTATTCTGAGTCAACTAACCTTTCCTTTCTCATGTCCATGGTTGTGTATTTCATCCTCTCTGCTTGCAGTACTTACCTTCATTTTCTCACCTACCAAGCTGCTGCTCCTCCTTCAAGTTTGAATTGAAGCTTTTCCTTGTCTGTGAAGCTTTTTATGATTCTTAAGAAACCCTAGGGGCACCTTCTTCCAAGTGTCTGATCATTCTCTATTAACATTTATCACTTTGCTTTGTAACTGTTGGTTTGCAAGTCTGCTTAATCCATCCTGCTGTGGATTCTTTGAAGGCAGAACTAAATCTCTTCATTTCTGAATCGCTATTACCTAGATTAGTGCCTGGCAAGTTTTGAATAAATTTTGCAAATAAAGAAAAGTGAGTCCTAAAAGGGGTTAGGGGACTTATGCAAGTCAGTGTCAGAACAAAGCCAAAACTATGATGTTTTCCTCGCTCAGTTTAAGTTTCTTTGTATTCCTCTTCCATCTACCTGCTTCCATCTTCCTTAAAGAAGAAAACATTTTTACACCAGGAAATAGCTGGTGGGGCAAAAATGGACTAAAGTGCACATTGAGAGGTCATCTATAAGTATTAGTGCTCCCCCTTGTGGCATCTCAGGAAGGTGGAGGTGAAAGTGACCATGGACTCATCAAGGTGTGTTAGGAAGCAAGATGGATCTTTAGCTGGGAGAGACCATCTATGCCCCAGCCTGTGTTCCCCTAAGAAGAAGTTAATCAGAAGATGTTTCCTTTCACCACAAGGAAAAATTATCTTTATTTCAAGTCTTCAATCATTTTCATTAGATTCCATAGGCATCTGAATAGGTTCTTTAGGCAGATATTCTAACTTACATTATTGAGAATATAAGTCCTCAATATACCCTGTTGAAATAGGTTGTCTCATTCTAATGTTAGCAGGTGAGACAACTGAGGTTCAGGATGTTAAAGTAATCATTGCAAGGGTGGACAGCCTGGAACACTTGTCTTTAAAGTCTTCTATGTAGCATACTTTCTACCATACTCTGACTGTTCAGACAATAAAAGTTTAGATTGCTGTAAAACAAGCTAGCTATTCTTGTTGCCAGAATTCTGTTAGCTACCAAGTAGGCAAAGGAAGCTGGCTTTCAGTGGACAGCTCAGGTGCAGAAATCAAAGCTGCCTTTCCCCTGCTGCTTTTTTCTGTATGGAGATTGCAAGTTGTCAAAATATTAGCTGAAGACAAGGACTACCCCATTGGGAGGTGGTGGATACGGTGGAAGGATGGCTGAAAGCACAAGGATTTCTATCTTTGATGCGCAAGCCCAGACCTCCCAAGTGGCCAGTGTTAAAGTCTTAACATTTTACTTGGAACAGAGATTGGAGGAGAAAGGAAAAGCATTCAGATTGTCCTCACTCAAAGGCTCCAAAGCCCAGCCTGAAACATTTTTCTTCTCTAAGACTCAAGACATTTTTTTAACCAAGCCAAGAGTTTAGGAACACGAAGCAGCTGATACGGACCTTTTAGGATGACTGGGTGCTGTCTTTACTGGCAGAGGCAAATATTAGCTTTGATTTGTAATGTTTTCATAACTCACTTTCCTCTCCTAGAGTCTCATCCCCCTTAGTAGATCTAACAAACATCTAAATCACCACAAGAGCATGATTAACACATTTCCATACCCAGAACCTCTGCAGGGCAATGATCAAAATAGTAAGCTGACAACTATCGATCACTTATTATGTGATAGGTGCTTTACCTTCATGATTATCTCATTCAATCCTTATAGCAAACCATATTGTAGTGACCAAGACAGGTTCAGAAAACTTGCCCAAGGTGACAATGAGTAGTCAGTGGATCTGAGACTAAAAGTAAGCAATCTGACTCCACGCTACATTACCTAGTGAACTAAGTCTCTATCTGTAAGACTCCTCACTTAGTTTACTCAGCACATTTGAGAACCACAGAACAGAAAAGCTAAAGCTTCTCCTTTCCCTCACTGTAAAGCTGGTTAGATAGATGAGTACTACCCCATGATCTAGCCAGCCATGTACTTCTTAAGAAAAATAATAGCAATTAAAATTATCACCAAGACTCAACAATGTAGAAAGATTTTATAACTGAAAAAAATTGTAAAAAAAAAAAAAAAATACAGGCAACTGGGTGTGTTTGGTACTTTGATTTTAAAGTTGATCTATTACTGATTACTAATTTGCTTTGTCAATTTCACTTTCAGAAATTCCTGGATGTTGTATCTCCACAACTTTCCAGAGGTTGCCACATCCACATCTGTCTTGTTTCCCACAGAAGCCCTGCCGTCCTTTACTGCTCAGTACTATTTCTAATAACATTTCCAGTGTTGCTCTGAGGGTTGTACCTCGTTTCCCTGGTCTCTGCCACCTGGCCTTATTGCACATCAAGAGAGGCTCAAATTTGTCCCCACTCATTCTTATCCCAATCAATATGCATGTAATAAGGCCCATCAGTAAAAAGGATTGAGGAAGGATCCTCCCTAAAACACATGGCTGTCAGGGTACAAAGCAGGCCTTGCCAGCAGGGTAGGTATGGGCGATGGGAGAAATTGGCAATGACCACCACCATTAATATGGCGTGTTACAACCGGAGTGTGGCTGTTGTAACAATCATGGAGGATAGATCTGTCTTCCAATCTCAACTCTGCCACTTTTGAACTGTGTGACTTTGAGAAAGTCATTTTGCCAATCAGAACTTCATTTTTCTGGTCTCTTACATTAGGATAATAATATCTACCTAATAGCCTTGTTGTATTGTAAAACAAGTAACAGACCGGGGTCATTCTGTCCTTGAAATTTTAGGATATACAGATATGGGACACTATGATGGGTTGAGACCAGGCATATCAGGCTTTGCATCCTAATTTGCTCCGCTTAGCAACTGTGCGAATCTGCAGAAATATTTTCAACTCCCTGACCCTGTTTCCTCATCCATAACATGCAATTGAAACTACCTACCATATGGAGTATATAAATAAGACAGTATATATAAGTAAATGCAGTAAGACCTGGCATGCAGATTCTAAATCCCTTTATTTCTCCTACTAAAGTTCCCATTATTCTTGACTATTTGATACTGGAGAGCAAGAGGGGAAGAGGAGATTGTCCCCAGTAGTGCACTTGTCTTCTATCTCCCACTTAATAACATAACAATAATAGCTACTGCTATGGTCACCACTTCTAATATGACTGCTTTTACCACTACTGCTGCTGCTGCTGCTGCTGCTGCTATTCTGGTATTATTTATTGAGCACGAACTATGTAGCAATATGTAAAAGGTACTGTGATGTACTCTTTACTGTGTTATTGATTTTAGTCTCAGTATGTCTGCTTTCAATCAGGGTTTTATTGCATGGCCTTGAAAAATAGCCATTTCATTCCAGTCCTGGGTTTTTGCAGGCCAGGGTTAATGCAATAAGCTTTCATTAGTAAACCATAAACTCTAGAAGATGTGAATAATAGGACTTGGCCTATGTATCTTTTCCTTTTATCCATCTTAGCCCTAGCACCTGCTGATGAGTCCCTCTTTGAGTGATTTCACAGTTCGTCATCCTAACTGTTCTGGGCTCTTAGTGTTTCACTGCAGCATTTTTCAGGCAAGCATAAATCTCCAAATCTTCAAATTTTGAATCAGCTAGAACAAAATCTCAGCATTGCTTTTTATGCTGTTAGTCATTCTCAATTGGTTCTTTTCCCTTTGTTCTAGTCATTCTAAATGGCAAAAAACAACAGAAACAAAAAAGCAATCATGAAGTCACATCTTTGGATGTTATTTGTAGAAAATAAAACGACATTCACTTCTATTCTATTGAACATGTACTTACTCTAAACAAAAGAAATTGATGAAATAAAACAAAATATGTTCCTCAGCCCTGCTTTAGACAGATAAGCAAGGACAATTAATATCAAGGCTGTTATTTCTTTTTTCCAATTTTCTATCCCTGTTCCTAATTGATATTCTCCAAGGTACCTGAGATTAGATAACTATTAAAGTTTCATTCTGGATTATTTTTGGTATTTAATGAAAGTTTATTACCTACAGGCCTTTTGAGGTAAATAAACTTTAATGTATTACTATCCCTACAGAATGTCAGAACTGGAAAGAACCATAAGGATGAGATTTTTCTGGGACAACCATCTCATTTTGCACCTGAGAAAACAGGCCCAGAGCACCCTGAGATGTGTGTGCTTTGGGAGTTCAAAAGGGACCCTCTTTGTAACACAATACCTTCTGGACACACAGTCCTTTGAAATTCTTTTTAAATTGTATATGCTGAGTAAGAAGTCCCCTTTGAGCTTTTTTAAAAATCAATTTTTTCCACCAGTGTAGTAAAGGAACACTACTATTATCAAATTCGGCTTGTTTGTTCCAGCACCCATTGGGACATTGAGGAAGGACAGGATGTATAAGTGGAGGAGTTTGACTAAAAATAATTGAGGAATAATCCTCTTTTCTCAGTACAAAGGAGCTTTTCAGAGCCTTATTGCTGTCCTACCTGGATGGTTGTAATTTGCTGGGCATGTAATTTCTGTGTCAGGAGCTGTTCACAAGACAAAGGGCACAGACTGCTTTTGGGAGCCTTGTTAATTGTTAATAATTCTTCTTCACTGTAGTCCCCACCCAGAAGCCAGAAAAATATGCTACCAGATATGCTAGCTATTCAAGCTTAAAACTATTTTTTAATAGAAACCTTATTAGGAAAAATAAGCAGGTAAGTTCCATATACTCCTTCCATGCTTGGTTCCCACCGTCTTCCTCCCTTTTACTTACCAACGATCCTGATGAGAGGTGACAACGTGCTAGCAGCCCTCACTCTCAGCGCCTCCTCGGCCTGGGCGTCCACTCTGGCGGCACTTGAGGAGCCCTTCAAGCCCGCCACTTCACCCTGGGAGCCCCTCTCTGGGCTGCTGAGGCCGGAGTCGCCTCCCTCTGCTTGCGGCGAGGTGTGGAGGGAAAGGCCTGGGCGGGAACCGGAACCGGGGCTGTGCGCGGTGCTCACGGGCGAGTGCGAGTTCCGGCGGGCTCCGGGCGCCGCCGGGCTGCCCTGCACCTGGAGCGGCCGGCAGGCCGGCGCCCGGCGGGCCAAGGGTGGTGAGGAGCTTAACACCAGGGCCAGCAGCTGCGGAGGTTGCGCCGGGTCTCCCAGACAGGGCCGGTCTGCATGTACCACGCTTGAATTCTCACCGGGCCTTAGCTGCCTCCCTTGGGCCAGGGCTCGGGACCGGCAGCCCACCATGTCCAAGCCCGCCCCCTCCATGGTGGGCTTCCCGAGGAGCACCGCCCCCTGCTCCCTGGCGCCAGGTCCCATCAACTGCCCAAGGGCTGAAGAGTGCAGGCGCCCCTGGGGACTGGCGGGCAGCTCCGCCTGCAGCCCTAGTGCAGGATCCACTAGGTGAAGCCAGCTGGACTGCTGAGCCGGATGGGGACTTGGAGAACTTTTATATCTAGCTGGAGGATTGTATGTGCACCAATCAGTACTCTGTATCTAGCTAATCTGGTGGGGACTTGGAGAACTTTTATGTCTAGCTAGAGGATAATAAACACACTAATCAGTACTCTGTGTCCAGCTCAAGGGTTGTAAATACACCAATCGGTACTCTGTATCTAGCTAACCTAGTGGGGACTTGGAGAACCTTTATGTCTAGCTAAGGGCTTGTAAATACACCAATCAGCACTCTGTGTCTAGCTCAGGGTTTGTAAATATACCAATTGGTACTCAGTATCTAGCTAACTTAGTGAAGGTTTGTAAATACACCAATTGGTACTCTGTATCTAGCTAACCTAGTGGGGACTTGGAGAACTTTTCTGTTTAGCACTCTGTGTCTAGCTCAAGGATTGTAAACGCACCAATCAGCACTCTGTCAAAATGGACCAATCAACTCTCTGTAAAATAGACCAATCAGCTCTCTGTAGAATGGACCAATCTGCTCTCTGTAAAATAGACCAGTCAGCTCTCTGAAAAATGGACCAGTCAGCAGGATGTGGATGGGGTCAGATAAGGGAATAAAAGTAGGCTGCCGGAACCAGCAGTGGCAACCAGCTGGGGTCCCGTTGCACACTGTGGAGGGTTTGTCCTTTGGCTGTTTGCAATAAATGTTGCTGCTGCTCACTCTTTGGGTCCACCCTGCCTTTATGAACTGTAACACTGACCAGGAAGGTCTCCAGCTTCACTCCTGAAGCCAGCGAGATCACGAACCGCTGGGAAGCTGTAACACTCACCACGAAGGTCTGCAGCTTCACTCCTGACAGTGAGACCACGAATCCACCAGAAGGAAGAAGCTCCAGACACATCTGAACGTCTGAAGGAACAAACTCGGGACACACTGTCTTTACCAACTATAACACCGCGAGCGTACGCGGCTTCATTCTTGAAGTCAGTGAGACCAAGAACCCACCAATTCCAGACACACTGGTCCCAGTATCTTCCCTTTCAGTGTGGTGTTTTCTCCTGTACTGGCCTTATCTCCTGACACAAATGCTGAAAGTTACCTCCTCCAGTGTCCTTACAAGTATCTGAACAGTATGATGACTCTGCCTTTACCTGCTTCAATTGAAGAGTGAGAAGCTTCTGGTGGCTGTGTGATTGTCAGCTTCATTAATCAATAGGTCACAGTCTAAACATTTCTCCTCACCGGTGCCATAAGTCTTGGTGACCAGAATGAAAATCTGATGAGGCCCATAGAGCAAAAGTGACTCTACCAGTGACGGGACCCCACTTACGGCAGGCCAGGATTGAGGTGAGAATCTCCTCTCCCATCTCTCAGGTGAACGTCACACTGTTTGAGACAACTTAAGGAAGGGAAGTAGAGAAAGTGAGTGTGCCCCATGATAGCTTTAATCTGGCCAAGCATAACAACACGAATGGAGCAAAAGTCTCAAAGCAAAATCTCTTACTCAAAAGACAGTGTGCCTTAGTAATTAAGAACAAAAGGATTTGGAGTTATGGAGGCCTATATCTAAGTCCCAGATGTGCTGCTTACCAACTGTCTGACTTGGAAACATTGTTTAACCCCACTGAACCTTACTTTTCTAACCTGTGGATGAAATCTTTGATACTTACACCATGAGGTTGTCTTGAAGAACTAGATGACATAACGTATGTAAAAGACTTAGGTGAATATCTAATATGCACAGGCAAAGATGGTAATTATTACTATCAAGATGAGCCCTGCTGCATTCTCACCCTTATTTACCCTTTTTAGTTTTCTGGAAATCTTGCTATTTCAGTCATCTTTTTGAGATGCTTATCAAGGATTGGCTCTTAAGAGCACATGGCTTTGTATCAGATGCAGCTAGATTTGGGTTTGGACTACAACATTTACTTACTATTTATGTTACTCTATGCAGGTCAATCTACCTTTACACAGCTCAGTTTTTGGACTTGTAAAATAGAAATAATATGCATACATCGTGATAGAGATGGGCCTAGTTAAAAGATTAAATTAGATTAAATGAGACTATAAATTTTAATAAAAACAAGGACCCTATCTTGTACAACATGGTGTTCCTTGCATCTGGCAATGTGCCTTGCATATCATTAGTGCTCAGTAAATAGCTGTTAAAGGAAACAATTAATAATGCATGAATATAAGCTTTTAATACAGTGTATTGCACATATTAAGTGGGAACTATATCTGTCTTATACCAGTTAAAATATATGAGGGAGAAACAGAAATGCAGGGTCATTTAATATTTCTGTCAGTAGATACCCATCTGGAATAGCCTCTCGGACTACCAACATGTCTCCGGAAATGACTCTGACTACTTTTTTCTTAATAAATAAATGCCAGGGAGACAAATTTGAGAGAGGCAGAAGGGGTTAAAAGCTGATTCTGGGCTCTCTTGTAGAGACCTGCAGACAGGCAGAATAAGTTCTGACATTTGGAAATGCTAGGTGGGTAGGCGGGAAGGGATGATACTGAAGGATGGGAGCTTGCATAAAACAGGTGACTATGAGGAAAGTAAAAGGGTTGAGATTATAAGTACCTGGCATTAAATCCTGCCTTGAAACGTGGAAAAATCACATAGTTTTGGTCTCAACTGCCCCATTTATAAAATAGGAATAACAGTACTCTGCAGGATTATCGTGAGCATTAAATGAGAGAGTGGATATAAAAGTAATTTGTAAAATACTAAACCAAAACAAGGAGTTATCCCTCGAGGATGGAACTTTGCTTACTCCATGATTCTATTTAACTCAAAATCCTGATTGAGTCCAAGTTGACCAAACCTAGTTAGGTTTCCATCTTATCATATCATTAGTATTCTCTGGATTTTATGGGAAAAAATAGAATTCATATCAATACAGTAAATATTAATTTTATCTGTTTTGAACAAAATGCATTTTAAATTCTCTGAAACCCTCCCTGACCACCCTGGCAGTCAGTTTTTCATACATCTGGCAACCACATCACCTTGAACTTCTCTTTCCTCTTGATTACATTTGTTACTTGTCATCTCTTGCAGAACTTGAGCTGGAATTCTAGTGCTTTAAGAAACCGTCATTGAATGACTGTTGAAAGAACAAATAAATATTTTGAACTGAGAATGAAATATGTTGCCAATTATTTGGTAGATAACATACAGCATAAGTGAAGTGTGTACTACATATAAAGCATCCCTAGTCTAAAAATTCAAAATCCATACTGCACCAAAATTCAAAACTCTTTGATGGCGACATAATGCCACAAGTGGATAATTTCACACCTAACCTTATGCGATGAGTTACAGTCAAAACACAGAACCTTCTTTCATACACAAAATTATCAAAAATATTATATAAAATTACCTTCAGGCTGTCTGTATGAGGTGTATTTGAAACATAAATGAATCCCATGTTTAGATTTGGGTCTCATTTCAAAGATATCTCACTTATGTATATGTAAATATTCCAAAGTCCAAAAAGATTTGAAATCCAAGCTACTGGTTCTATGCATTTCTAATAAGGGATAGTCAACCTGAATATGTATAAAAAGCACAGATAAAATGCTCTACCAAAATGTGTCAGCCACAACGAAACCCCAAAGAGCTGATCTCACTGGCACTGTGGCACCCGCAAAGCTAGTGTTGTGTAATAACCAGACAAAAAGACAAGATATTTGAATTCTGGTCCTGATCCGAAACTACCTTGCTTTAAAACCTTAGGTGGCTACTCCTCTCAAGACATTAGTCTTATGTATCAGTGTGGGGGCTGAATTAGATAGCTCTATATTCACTTCTCATCTCCTTTCTCTTACAAATTTTGATTATTTTCCTAGAGTTGACAATTGCCTATTTATTCCTTTAGTATTTTGATCTCCTTTATTAATTTTTATCAAGCACTTCAACAGAATCATCAAAACCTCTCAGTACTATTTATCATATTGGTAAACTCACTGCATCACTCCTTCTGGAATCCTCTATCGTCATATTACAATCTTAAGTGGTTGCAATCTATGCCTTTCACACAGCTTCTATGCAGGATAAGTGGAAGATTTACCCTGAAACTTCTCTCCAGAATCATCCTGAGGATTATCTGTCCCTTTCTTTTTATATCTTTCGCTTATAGATGGAATATTTTCCTTTCTGCCAGCTTATGTTTTCCTTCATGAGAAGCATACCTTCTAATAACGTATTGAGAAAGAGAGATGAAGGAATGACACTTCTGAGACTGCTTGAATGGCAATGCCTCTGTTATATCCTTGTGCTTGATTTTTTAGGGGTTGAGATATAGAATCATAGATAAGAAATTATTTTTCCTTAGAATTTCATAGTATTGTTCCATTTCTGTCAAGCTTTTGGTGTTAATATTTAGCATTTAAAATTATCTAATTTCAGTTTCAGTGCTGATTTTTCTCTCTGGCAGGTTGTACATATTTTCTTAATATTTGATATTCAAAATTTTCATGATGATATGTCTTGACTCCGGTTTTTGTTTTTATATTTTTATTGTTTTGCATTTTTGTTAGAGACAACGTTTGTTTACTCAGAAACTGTTATTTTGGCCAGGCATGGTGGCGCACGCCTATAATCCCAGCACTTTGGGAGACCCAGGCGGGCGGATCATGAGGTCAAGAGTTTGAGACCATCCTGGCCAACAAGGTGAAACCCCGTCTTTACTAAAAATACAAAAATTAGCTGGGCATGGTGGCGGGCGCCTGTAATCCCAGCTACTCTGGAGGCTGAGGCAGGAGAATGGAGTGAACCCGGGAGGCGGAACTTGCAGTAGGCTGAGATCGCGCCACTGCACTCCAGCCTGGGGGATAGAGGGAGACTCTGTCTCAGAAAAAAAAAAAAAGAAAAGAAACTGTTACGTTATTCCTTGACACTTTCCTTCCCAATAATCTCTCTTTTTTCTTTCAGGAAAGTGTATTAGTCAGATGATGGATTTCATAGATTGAACCTCAAATTCAGTGCTTTTCAAATTATATCATGCATTAAAATCTCCCGGAGGCTTCTTTATACACAGATTGCTGGCTTCACTTCCAGTCACTGATTAAGTTGGGATGATGGTTGAGAATTTCCTTTTCTAACAAGTTTATGGCTTAACTGCTGCTAGATATCCTTGGAGAACCACTGTTCTAATTCTCTTCTTCTGGTATCTTCTGTTTTTCACATCATTTTCTTTTTGTTCCCCTCTTGGAATTAATACCTACTCATTATTGTCTCAATTTTTGGTCAGATTTTAATTTTAACCTATCATATATTTAATTTTCTAAAGCTCTTTCTTGTATGTTTTATGGTTAAGGATATAATATTTTAAAAAATAGAAGTACAATTTACATACAGTAAATATAGATCTCAAATGTATAATTTCATGAGATCTGACGATTTGTATACATCTAACCAACATGCTGATCACAACATAGAATTTTTTCTTTCTCCTGAAAGTTTCCGTGCCCACTTCCAGTCATTCTTCATGCCCACATGTCACAACTCTCCTGATTTACATAACCATAGACTAGTTTGTATGTGAATTTCATATACATGGAAACATACGTTATGATCTCTTTTGTGTCTGACTTCTTTACTCAACATATTTTTGAGGTTCATCCATATTGTTTCATTTACAGTGGTTCATTCTTTTGTATTGCTGAGTAATATTCCATTATTTAAATACAATACAACTTATCTATTTTTCCACTTGATGCATTTGAGATCTTACCCTAACCCTAGTTTTTGACTATTGTAAATAGGGCTTTTATAAGCAATATTGTACATATATGTTGTGGACATATGTTTTTATTTCTACTTAGAGTAGAATTTCAGGCTTTTGGAGTTAGGAGTATAATCAAACTTATAAGAAACTGCCAAAGAGTTTCCTAAAATAGTTTTATCACCTTATGCTTTCACCAGAAATCTATAGGAATTCTTGTTGTTATGTATCTGACACTTGATGTTTTCATTATTTTTATTTTTCGTATTTCTAGTTATTGTGAAGTGGTATTGCATTGTTCTAATTTGCATTTGACTAATAACTTATAATTTAAAGATTTTCTCATGTAATTTTTGATCATTTAAATATCTTGTTTGATGAAGTATCTGTCAAAACTTGTGGCAACTTATTATTACTTTGTAGAAATTATTTAGCTATTTAGGATACAAATTATCTTTCAAATATAAGTATTGCATGTACTTTTTCTCAGACTATGAATTGTCTTTTAATTGTTAACAGTGTCTTTCATGAAAGTTTTAAGTTGTGACAGAATGAGAAAAATTAATTCTTATGTGTATTGCTTTTTGTATACTAAGAAATCTTTGCACCCAAATTGTAGACATTCTCCTAAATTTTTATCTGGATGGTTTATAATTTTAGTCCTTATATTTAGTTCTATAGTGTAATTTTATCTTTTTATTTATGATTTTTACATAATAATTGTACAAAATTAATTGTACATATTTACATAATAATTGTACATATTTATAATTTTTACATAATAATTGTACATATTCCCACTGTCTTCATTGGCTTTACAGTAGTCTATGTAATCTGGTAGTGTGAATTCTCTGAATTTATTCTTATTTACCGAGAATGTTTTGTTATTCTGAGTTTTTATTTTCTTGATTTTTCCATAGAAGTGTTTTGATACATGTATAAATTGTGTTCTCATCACATCAGGGTAATTAGCATATCCAGCACATTAAACATTTATTATTTCTTTGTGAGAAATTTATTATTTATTTGTGAGACCATTAAAAAACCTCTCCTTTAGGTATTTTGAAATATACGATACATCAGACTATGCAATAGACTGACAGAACTTATTTTTCCTATCTAATTGTACTTTTTTACCCATTGACCAATATCTAACCATCACCCACCCTCACCCTAACTCTCCCCATCCTCTAATAACCACTATTCTACTCTCTACTTCTGTGAGAACAACTTTTTAGATTCCACATATTAGTGAGATCATGTGATATTTGTCTTTCTGTAACTGGTTTGTTTAACTTAACATAATGTTATTCAGGTTTATCCATGTTGCCACAAATGACAGGATTTCATTTTTTATAGCTGAATAGTATTCCATTGTGTGTGTGTATATATATTATATATAATGTATTATTTATAATGTATAAATATATATAATTTATAAAGAATACATTATATATAATATGTATATTCATTTTCTTTGAATATATATCCAAATGTAATGAGATTTCTGGATCATATGGTGGTTCCATTTTTAATTTTTTGAAGAAACTGCATAGTGTTTTTCATAATGGCTGTGCTAATTTACATTTTCACCATCAGTGTGTAAGGATTCCCTTTTCACCACATTCTTGCTAACACTTGTCATCTTTCGATTTTTAAATAATTGTCATTCTGACTGGAGTGAGGTGACATTTCATTGTAGTTTTGATTTGCATTTTCCTGGAGATTAGTAATGTCAAGAATTTTTTTTATTTCTATTGGTCATCTGTATGTCTTCTCTGGAAAAATGTCTATTCAGGTCCTTTGCACATTTTTTGTTGAATATTTTGTTGTTGAGCTGTTTGAGTTTTTTATATATTTTAGATGTTAACCTCTTATCAGATGTATAGTTTGCAAATATATTCTCCTATGCTGTCAGTTGTCTCCAAAAGAACATGGCTGTGTCATAAAAACAGAAACATAGGCCAATGGAACAGAATATGAAACCCAGAAATAAACCCAAGCATCCATAGACAACTGATATACAACAAAGATGTCAAGTACATGCGATGGGGAAAGGACAGTTTCCTCAATAAACAGTGCTAGGAAAACTGGATATTCACATACAGAAGAACAAAACTAGACCCTTATCTCACCATATATAGAAATTAACTACTAAAAATGTATTAAAGACTTAAATGTAAGACTTCAAACTACAAAACTACTTGCAGAAAACAGGGAAAAGCTCCAAGACATTGCTCTGGGCAAGGATTTTAAAAATAAAACCTCAAAAACACGGGCAAGTGAAGGAAATACAGACAAATGGTATCATATCAAATTAAAAAAAAAAAACTTCTGCACAGCAAAGACAGCAATGAACAAAGCAAAGAGACAACCTACAAAATAGGTGAATATATGCACAAATTATGATGTAATTTTAATTAATAAAATCAATTTCTATATGTAGTTTGACGTACGAGGGAGAATCATTGCTCATTTATTTTTAAAATGGGTTTCCAGTTGTAGGAACATTTTTTAAATGGTTTTTATTTCCTTCATTGAATTGCCTTGTAACTTTTGTTGAAACACTATTGATCACATATATATGACTTTATTTCTGGAGTCTATTCTGTTTCTTTCCACTAATCTGTATGTCTACCTTGTACCAAATTCCCACTGTCTTCATTGGCTTTACAGTAGTCTATGTAATCTGGTAGTGTGAATTCTCTGAATTTATTCTTATTTTCCAAGAATGTTTTGTTATTCTGAGTTTTTATTTTCTTGATTTTTCCATAGAAGTGTTATGAGTAAGTTGTTAATTTGTACCAAAAAAAAAAAAAAAAAAAAAAGCTTATTGAATCCTGTTTAGGATTACATTAGATTCGTCAATTGCTTTGGGGAAAATTTACATTTCATAAAATTATCCCTCCTAATTCATGAAAATTGTATGAATCCCTTTTTATTAAGGTATACTTTAATTTCTCTGGAATATTTTGTTTTGTCTGCAAAGGTCTTGAACATTTTTATTCAATCTATCCCTGTAGGTTTAGTATTTTTTATCATACTCAAAAGTTTATAAAATTTATTTTTCCAATTGTTTGGTGCAGGAATATAGAAATGAAATCGTTTTTTATATATTAACCCTTGTCCTGAGACCTGACTAAATTCACTTACTAGTTTTAGTGGTTTTATTTCCTTTGAGTTTACTTCAAAATTTTTATGTGAATAATCATGTCATATGTAAATAAAGATAATTTTGTTTCTTTGTGTTCAATCTCTGTACTTTTTACATATTTTTCTTCTTCTTTTATGCAATGACTAACTAGGACCTTCAACCATGTTTTCTAGGAGTGAGTACCGACAATGCTTGCCCAGCTCATAGATGGATAGCATTTGATCCTTCGCCATTAAGTGTGATATAAATGTAACATTTCTTGTAGGTCTTTCACAGTTGTCCTTTATGATATTGAGGAACTTTCCTTATATTTCTAGTTTTTTGATAGTTTTTTTTTTTCATGAATTGGTACTGAATTTGTAAAATGCTTTTTTTGTGTGTGGTGATCGTGTTGCTCTTGGTTTTGTTATTGTGGTAAATTACATTGATTGATTTTTAAATCATCAAACTTCAAATTATATCAAACTTGCATTCCTAGGATAAATCTCACTTGGTCGAAATATATCATTCTTTTTGCAAATTGCTGTAATCAATTTGCTATTTTAATAAAGACTTTTAAAATCTGTATTCACGAAGAATGTATGTCTTTTCATCTGTATTCATGAAGGATATGTGTCTCTAATTATGAGGCAATTGTTCTATAAGTAATAGTTTATCAGTATTTTAATAATTGATAAAACAAGGTTTCATAAAATTAGTAAAAAAACTGATTTTATTTTCTGAGAAGGTATATATATACTTTCCATATATATTTTATATATACATAAGAGAAGGTAAATATATATATACATATACCAAACTTTTGGGGGGGAAATTATTTTGTTAATTCTATTTCTTTCACAGCAATGGGGTTACTTGGAGTCTAAATGCCATTTTAATCTCTATTGAGATACCCTATTTTATTTATGACATTGCTAATTTGTGTTGTTTCTCTTTTTTTCTTTGATCAGTCTTGATATGGATGTATCAATTTATTATTCTTTTGAGGAGTTATTGGCTTTTTTGTTATACCTCTTATTACATATTTAGTGGCTACTCTAAGAATTATACTTCCTTAATTTATTACAGTATATTTAGAATTAAGGATTTATAGAAAATGAAAGAATCTCTTGATAATTTAATTCACACTTTTTGTCATGTATTTTATTTCTGCATATGTTATTAACTTCACAATAAAATGTTACTAAGCAGTCAGTTGTCTATTAAAGATTATTAGGAGAAGAAAAAAACATACATAGTCTTACATAGTTACCCACATATTTACCATGTTAGTCATCTCCATTTCTTGTTGTAGTTCTGATTTTTTATCTGGTATTATTTTCATTCTATCTGAAAAGTTTCCTTATTTCTCATAGTACAAGTTTTCTGGCAAAGAATTATTTCAGCTTCATTACCTGAAAATGTCTTCAATTTTGTCTCATCTTTGAAAAACATTTTGGCTGAATATAGAATTCTGGATTGTAGTGGGCTGAGTTGTATCCTCCCAAAATTCACGTGACCTGGAACCTCAGAATGTGACTTTCTTTGGGAATGGTTTCTTTGCAGATGCAACTAACTGGGGATTTGCAGATAAAATCAATTTGGATTTAAGATGAACCCCAAATCCCATGAATGACTTCCTTATCAGAAGAGGAGGGGATACAGAGAAATACACAGAGAACACCATGTGAAGATGGAGGCAGACATTGGAGTGATGTATCTATAAGCTAAGGAATGCCAAGGATTGCTGGCAATCACCTGAAGCTAGGAGAGAGGCATAGAACGGCTTTTCCTTCATTCCTTCCAAAAGGAGTCAACCCTGCCAACACCTTGGTTTGAGACTTCTGCTTCCAGAACTGTGGCCATCTGTTGTGTTAAGCCACCCAGTTTGTGGTAGTTTGTTATGGTAGCCTAGGAAATGAATTCGTTGCTCTAAAGAGTTTTGTTTGTTTGTCTGTTTTGTCTCTGAGTGCTTTTAAATGGTTAAACCTTTCTTTTTTGATCACCATTGTTTCTTATTTAAAGACAGCTGTAATTTATATAATAATCCCTCTGTATATAAAGTATCATTTCCCGTTGGCTGCTTTTCAGCAGGCTTAGTTTTCAGCAGATTAAAAAAAAAATCCTACTATGATTTTTTGAGTTTATATTTTTAGGTATTTTCTGAGCTTCTTGGGTGTGTAGGTTTACAATTTTTGCTAAATTTGAGAGAAAATTCAGAAATTATTTCTCAAATACTTCTTCTCCTGAACTATTCTGTCTTATTTTTCCTGAGGTTTTATTGCAATATATTAGACTATTTTAACACCTCACAAGTCACTGAGGTTTTTGTTTTCTAAAAAGTCTTATTTTGCCTCTTCTTGAGATTGGATACTTCCAATTCATGATCCTTTATTTTTCAGTATCAAATCTGCTGTTAAGCCCAACCTATGATTTTTTTCCTTTCAAGGTTATGGTTTTCAATTCTTTCATAGTTTTAATTTTCATTTGGTTCTTTTGTTATTTTAGTTTCTATTTTTCTGGGGAGCTTTGTCATATGTTCTCTCATTGTAGCCTCCTTAAGTACTGGAGAACATATTTACGTCAGCTTGTTTCATTTTCTGCAAATTCTAATAACTGGATCATTTTGATATGTGTCCACTGACTTCTTTTGCTTAATTATGGATCTCATTTGCCTACTTCTTTGACTATCTCACAAATTTTTATTTTATTTTGGACAATTGTTGATGATACATTGTAGGGGTATTGAGTTATGTTTTTTAAAAGTACTTATTTTCTTTTAAAATACAGTTAAATAATGATGGATTTTATTGATCATGTCAGGCTTGGGTTTATTCTTTGTTTGGGTAATCTGTTTTAATTTTAGACATAGGGAAAATCCCTCAAAATAGGGCATGGGGTTACTCTTAATGTGGAGCCTTCTGAGATCTCAAATGAATGAGCAAGGTGTTCACCAAGACTTCTTCACTCTAACCTGGATTGGCCCTCCAATATATTCTGGCATTGAATGACCTATGGCATTTTCATTTAGGTTTCTGCCCTGCATCAGCTTCTCTCTTTTGGGATTCACAGGTTCTCATTTTTCACGTGTGTAGCCAGTCTTTGATAAGGTTTCATGGGGAAAACAGACAGGCTTCTGAGTACCCTCCACACTGCAGTTTCGTCCTGTCTGGTAACGTACCCCAAATTTCAACCATTTCAGAAGCTCTCTTCACTTACTGATTCTTTGGCTCAGCAAGATTGCCACACTCTGCCTGGTCTCCAGCACCATAGACAGGGGTGTACCCCCAGGCCTAGAACATTGGCACATGCGCTCTCTCTCTGTGCTTCGCTCATTTCAAAGCTCACAATACTGAGCCACCTATGGTCTGATTTCTGAAGACAACAGCTTCATGCGTTGTGTCCACTTCAGAGTTATTTGCCTTAGGTGGGCAAGTCTTACACAGCTATTCCTTCATGGCAAGAATCGAGAGAACTAAAATTCTTATTTTTTTCTCTGATAATTATTATAGTAGTCTTTTATTTAATTGACAAAATATGTTATCTTATTTCTGTGGAGGTATAAATGATCATTTGCTTGTTTATTTAGCTCCCCACATTTTCTTTCTTTCCTTTTGTATTAGTCCATTCTCACACTGCTATAAGGAAATACCTGAGACTGGGCAATTTATAAAGAAAAGAAGTTTAATTGACTCATGGTTCTGCAGGCTGTACAGGAAGCATGGCGGGGGAGGCCTCAGGAAACTTACAGTCATGATGGAAGGGAAACAGACAGGTCTTACATGGGCAGAGCAGGAGGAAAAGAGTAAAGGCGGAGGTGCTACATACTTTTGAAAGACCAGATCTCATAAGAATTCACTCATTATCATAACAGCAAGGGGAAACCTTACCCCATGATCCAATCACTGCCTACCAGGCCCTCCTCCAACACTGGGGACTACAATTTGACATGAGGTTTGAGTGGAGACACAAGTCCAAACCATATTATGTTAGTATTTTCTTTTACTTTTTTAAAAAATATATTATTTTGGTCTCTGACTTAAGAGGTTACCTCAAATATATAGGTAAAAAATATTCAAAAATCTGTTTGGAAACTTCTTTGCAAAGAGAGAGTTGTTCAGTGATATAACTCACCATAAAGTGATCGACTAGGGGAATTAGTTGCTTATTGAGGAACTTCCAGAGGTGAGTAGGTGTGGGTCTATCATACCTCAGAGAGGATTCCTTTAAATCTGTTAATGTGGAAAAAAACATGAACTGCTATCCAATTGGAGCAAGCATATGTTTTATATCTCTATTCAATCAGCATAGTCTCTATCATACCTAATACCAGGGTTTATAAGCTTGGATATCAGTGCTCTGTAAAGTGAGTGAGTATATTCTGATTCTCCCCACCGTTTGACTAAAAGATTTCACTTATTTCTCCCCATCTTCAATACTGTGTTTCACTTCTGCAATTAGCTATAACTGACAGATAGTCTTGTGTTCAAATTTTTTAGATAACAAACTCTATTTTTGGCGAAGGTAGAGGAGGTGTAATCACCTTGCTATGTGGGCTGAGGAAGGTGTCCTGAGGTGTGGGGCACCTTATAAATATTTTCAATCATTTCTTTTATTTTTGGCTCCATACTATTTTCAAGCCTTAAGACATAACTGGCTCTTCCTATTTCCATGGCACTCTGTAATGCAGAGCGGTGAATCATCTTTCTTACTGAACTTTCTCTGAAGGAAAGTTTCTGTCTTCTGTGTACAGCTACATTAACAACTATTCATGTGTCTACACTCCCTCTACCAGAATAGTGGAGTCATTTCAGGTGGATTGTTGCCTCCTTTTTAATAGCTTAAAAAAAAAAAACCCTTTTACGTATATGTTAGTGAGATTTCAAGAGGGCATAGCAATGAACATGGACATTCTGTCTACCACATTCAGCAAAAATATTATTTAGAGTAGAGTGAAGGTAAGACTGTGAGGCATAGACATAGAAGGTTGTAATCAAAGGTGGTTCTCTAAAATTTTTAAACTTATTTTTCCAACGATATCTTGTGCCCACACTCACTCCTCCATATGTTAGAACCTGGTTATGCCTCTGTCTATCATCAGCATCTCTTGCCTTTCACTCTGTATCTATAGAAATATAGCGAAAAAAGCTATTAGCTTCCAATGGCCTTAAACAAACACGTTGTATCCCTGTTACCTGGTTATAAAGGCAACAGTGGGAGCGGCAAAGAGAGGAAAAAGTGACGAGAAGCAAGGCCATTTTCCCTGTACATTCTGAGCTGCACGTTAGTCCAGGCTCCCTCCAATTTGCAGACATATTAGTGGCAGCCTTGCCATTTCCAAACATTAAAACACAATTTACAGGGCTCTCTCTTGTCTTTACTGACTTTATTTCAACAAAATAAACCCATCTGGAAACACCCTTGAAGCAATGTTCTTCCTGCCTCATTACAGCTACATGAACACTTCAGCATTCTGGGACTGTGCTGCCTGCCTCCCCCTTCTCTGCCAGAACGTCTCACAGCCAATTAAATCCACTGTAGCTCAGCTCTGAGGCCTAGTCTTTGCTCCCGTATTGCTTTTCAATAGCTTGAAATCTACTCAGCTGAAAAACCAAGCTGATAATCAGGCAGGAATCATCACTGGAGTGAGAAATTATTGAAGAACTGTGCAATGCTGAAGACTGCCCCATTGGAACATGGCCCGAGATGTAAAATGAGCCTTTTCAGTACCCATCTGAGAGCAGTCATGACTTCCTATCCTCGGGTGCTCTGTTTGTTTTTTAAATCCCAGGGCTCTAGAGTGACATTTAGCTACTTCTCAGGGACTCCTTTTGTCCCTTGCCATCTCACACCAGCATTGTGTAAATGTTTGTCTCAACATCCAAGAGGAAAAGGAGTAACAAAAGCCCCAAATGAAAGGCTCAGTGGTAACATCTGAAGTCAGCTGTCAGCTTGAAGCTCCCTAACTCTTCACCCATCAGCTCTGCTTCCTCTGCAAGTCCCAGCTTAATTATAATTTCATATTTATACAATGCCCCAACCATCACTCCTTCACCCTAGCGCCCTTCTCCAACTACCTGGAGAATGTCAGAGGTGGAGCGGATATTGGAGATCCTCAGCTATCAGAGATCCTTTCTTTAATTCTTTTAAAGAATTAGAGAAAACACAAGAAATGACTTTTCTAGGATAACAGAGAAAATCTATGCTCTGGCTAAGGTAGGAATATACACTCCCTGTCTGGGGAAGGAACTTGGGTGAGGTATGTGAGGCACTCGGGCACAAAATGTAAGAGAGAACAAATGAACCCAAAAATTAAGATAACTAATATTTTAATGCAATATTTTTTTAAAAGCAAAATTAGTACAAAACTCTCCTTGAAAAACAAAATATTATAATATAAAATAAATACAGAATCTAATAGGGCTAAGATTGGGGGGAGGTGAGTGAGGCAGGCCTGCACAAGTACAGGTTAGGACTGGACCCTGATTTTACTTAAAATTTTGATATTTTGTTCTTTATGGATTTATTTTGCATTTTAATTTTTAAAATACCACATTAAAATACTATTTTCCAGATTACTGAGATTGTGTCTCCTTCAACTTTGTTCCCCAGTTGAGTGCTTACTTGCTTTACGTTAGCCCCAGCTCTGTTTCTGATTCTCAAACTAGTTCTACTTCTGGGCCCATTTTGCCTGACTTTTCTGTGTCAGTCTTCTCACTTTGAATCTCTTGACTCTGCGGTCATTGGTCTCACAACTTTTACTCTTCCCACTGAACAGGACTTACCTGTTTATTTGGACCTGGGTTATACATGTTTCTATATGGCTTGGCTACCTGCTTACTGAACCCTACCTCTCCTCAAATATGGGGCTCTTTCTGCTTCTCTGGTCACTGCTGTATATATAGGAGCTTAAAATCTCCAGAATCCATTGTTGTGTCACCACAGAAAGAAAAACAAAATTGCCAATTCTAAAAGCTGTTACCTTTCTGCTAGGCTATGCTAATTAATGGAATGGGGTAAAGAAACAGAAAACTAAACATGGAAAGTAAGATATGTGTTAGAAATGCATCTGTTCTATATTAAATTCTAGATTATTTTAGATAAATGTAATTTCCCAACACAGACGTGATACATTGTAGCTCTGAGGTTTATTTCCAGGATCCTTGATCTTCAAGTTGCATTATTTTGACTTGCCTCTTTGGATGTTCCAAAATTTTGACAATTGAATAATGGCAGTTAAATTATAAATTAAGAAGCTTTTGAAATCATTTTTGTTCAATGCCCTAGACTTCATTCTTCACATCTGACATTCGTTTAGGTAATACAGCAATATACCATGTAGCGTTTGAAGAAAACATTTTTTAAATGGTCAACCTACTGCCAACTTCATCGTGATAATTTATGTTGTTAACAAATATTTACTTTAGGAATTAAGGATATGTTTGGATATGGAAGTTTTCATTCACATACTCTGTCGGTGGGGGGATGTGTGTGGTTATTTGGGGAAGGATTGGCCAACTGTGCCAAAGGATAATGATGGTTGTGTAGGATGAGGATCTTCTATTGGAATTGAGTAATATCAAGTTGGAAAAGGCCTTTACATCATATTTTTTATTGTTAATGTAATTTGGATGTAATGTAACTTTTTGTCTTCTCCCTTGTCCCCAAAGACTCATGTCAAAGACCATAGGAAAAAGATCAAGAGTGAGTCAAAGAGCCTGTTTAACACATATCCTTAGATACTGATTAATCAGAGCCTAAAGACAAGGGTACACAGGATATATTGCATAGTGATGAAGTCTAATCTTTTAGTGTAACCATCACCTAAATAATGTGCATTGTACCCATTAATTAATTTCCCATTCCTCACCTGCCCCCACCCTCCTACTGTTCCGAATCTCCAATGTCTTATTACTCCACACTCTGTCCAGGTGTACACATTATTTAGCTTAGGGGGCCCATATTTTTTGGTTAAATTACCATGCCATTTTCTTAAGCAATTCTGCTCAAAATATCAACTCTTTGTTACAAGTCTGCAATAAAATAAGAAACTTGTGTTAGTATGTAAGTCAATAACATTTCTAAGCACACTGCTTTGTCCAGATGGTTATTTTTCTTAGCCAGACTTTCTCAGTGAAGAAAGCAGTATTTTGAACTGCACCATGGTGCAAGCTCCTTGTGTACTGCAACTTTAAGTAATACTTCTAGAATTGTTGTCTGGATCTGTACACTTGAAGCTGACTCACCACCGCTATTTCTGTGTTCCAGTCTATGGAAAGAAGATGTTTATGGCATACAACTTCCTTCTGAGAGCCCCAGAAGTGTCCATATTACTTCTGATCACTTCTCTTTGACGGCAATTTAGTCACACTGCAACACCTAGAAGCAAGGGAAGCTGGAAAATGTAGTCTCTAGCTAGGTGCTATGTGCCCAGCCAAACCCTGAGTCCTAATACCAAAAGCAATAAACAAAAATGGATGGGAGGACAATTAACAACCTCTGAGACACCATGTTTTACACCCCTACTGTTGGGTCATGAAATGGCTGCAACCAGTAAGGACCTGGAAACCAAATTTATAACATAAAAAGTAAAATTAAAATGTGCAATAGAAAAAAATGTATGTTTTGGGGAAATTAAGAAGGTACAATAAATAACATCTCTTTATTTTTCTAAAGTTATAAACCATTTGAAAATATGCCAAATAATACAAACAAGAGACCATATATCAACTTTATTACTGAAAAAGAATATATTGGAGAATGTGGCTTTATTTGCAGGCAAATGTACTTTCAATGAAGAACCTCAGAATAAGAAGACATATCAATCCAGTGAGAGGCGTAGTTGGGCTGCTAAAGGTAGTGTCCCATACACATCCAACACATCCCCCATGCCATCCTCAACCCTCCTACCCACCACAGGGCATTTCCTGTTATACCTATTGAAAGACTGAGCAGACTTCAGCACATGATCTCTGAAGACAACATTATTTTCGAAAGAGAAAAGAAGAAACTGAGATGAGCTCACTCATTTTATTCCTTTTCAGTTTTCCAGTGAAATTGGTCACTTCCTCTTTGGAGAGGATTGCTTGATAGGCAGAAAGGTCAGTAGTGTTACATTAACAACTTCCTCCACCTGGAAGGAGACCCTGGAAGTGGAGAAGAGGCATTCCTCACCCTTCACATTGCCCAACTTTTCATTCTCTTAATGTATTGCACTGGGCTTAACCATTAAGCTCATGACCAATCTGTGGGATCACTATCTCCTTCATGCATGCAGATCCACCATCTCTAAGGATAGTCTTGTTTTTTCATTGTTATGAAGATATTTTAAAATTATTAACCACTATTTAAAAAAAATGTATTATCCTAGACCCACCAGTGGGCAGTTATAGCTATTGACCCCAGAAGGCTCTGAAATTGGTCCAAACCACACATTAATTGATTTCATTTCAAAGTAATTATTTTCCACTCAAATGTATTCAGCTATTTTGCTTAGCATAGTCAATTCATGGGTTATTTAAAGAGATAAAATAACAATATTACAATAATTTAATAATAAAATTCCGAGATAGAAGTGCTGCAAATTTAGATACAAATGCTTCTCAAAATAGGGTGACAAATAAAGGTGAAAATATAAATCTCTTTGTAGGTTGAAGTCCAATGACATTAAAGTTCAAAGGAATTAAATTTGAAAATCAAATTATTTGACTGCCTTCATTATTTCCTCTCCAAGTTAATATTCAGCTTAATCTCAGCCAGAGGGATTATCCATGCCTGGCTGGAGTTAGGATTCCTTCAGTAGCTGAAGCCAGGCAGGCTTCCACAGGAATGATTGTGAGTCTTTCGGGACCTTAGAAGCTTTATTTCTTCAATGCAAAGCTCTTATAAGCCTCTCTTTTGAGAAATCCAAAGAGGTAACAGAACATACATGATCATCACAGCACTGGCTCACACCCAATAAATTTTGAAAATGATCCAATTCCCAGACCCTAGAGAAACTATCCCACATAAAATTATGTACTTAAAGTTGCCGAGAATTACAGCAGGGACTTGATGGCGTCTATATAAAGGAGGAAAAATGGAGAAAAGGTTTTTTGTTTTGGGCTAGAGACGATGCCAGTCATTTGGTACCTTGTCCAAAATCTATGACCTGTGCTTTGTAAACTCAAAAATGAGGTTAATTTTAGCATTATTGATTTACTGTATAGGGCAGGAGGAAATCACCGAGATATTCTCCTCTCTTACATGTTGCATTTCAGACATTGCTGCTTTCTTGCAAATTTAGAAATATATATTTATATCACCTGTCATAATGGAGATGCATTTTCCCTACCATCTGAGTATATTGGAAAACCTCTTTATTGCCATTTCTCTCTTCCCTTGGAGCCCAGTGTTTCCATCTCCTAGTGCCAAAATGGGTATGGGTTGTGTCTAGTTATGTACCACCAATACTCCTGTATTTGTAAATATAATATTTTCAGACTTGATCCAATGTTCTTGTGGCACAGAATTTCTTAGGCTTAAAAGCCCTCCCCCTATGAAGGGGAGGTGTTCTTTATATGAAATTAACCTATCCTGATCCACATTTTCTCTGGCTACTATCATCTGGTTGAGGCTCCTCCGGCCTATATCTGTGGTAATTGTGGCTGGTGCCTTTGCGGATGTCTGAGTTTCCTTATCTTCTGTCTTTGCTGAACCTGAGACCTAAAGTTTTTTCTTGGGTCCTTTGCCTGTACCTTTCCTGGGCTTGAGGTCTATCCATTTCGTGAGTTACTGAGGCCCACAACACACACCTTCTCTGGGCACTTGCTTTTCCTTAAAATAGGCAGATAGATACATTGTTTCCTTAAGGCAGAGCATAGTTAGTTCCCTCTATAAAAGCATAAACCACTTGCTTGAGGTCAAAGCTTCCTTAAACTGTCTCAACCCATAATGTACAAATTCCCACTTCTATTTACCTTAGGACTAACTCCATGGTTAAAACAGTTAAAAGTTAAACTAATACCTATAAAAACTGGCTGCATTGTTTCCTGCAGGCCACTGAAATCTTTACCTTGGGCATATCAAAATGCTTAGGTAGTTCACATGTGTTTTGCCCCAAACCAAATTTCACCATCTGTGTCCCAATTGTCCTGATCAATGTAGCATATTATAATACTTCTTTGTAAAAACTTTCTTTTACCCCTCCATACCTCACAGGAATAAAGCCTGACCCTATAAACCCTAAAGAGTGAAGGAGTTGAGCGGAGTGTGTGAGCAGTTTTCTCCTGAGGGAAAAGTAAATGAACATGAACTGGGAACATGTACATGATTCCTCTCTCAAATTCTGTCATCATAGAAGAGCGATAGCGTGAAAAAAGGCCGAGGATGTCAGAAATGTTCCTTTTTATAAAAGGCAATCTCCAGAGTGGAGAATCATCATTCTCCTCTAAAAACAGTCTGCCCTTCCCAAGTGCAGTGATCCTCTTTCTTTCTTTTTTTTTTTTTTTTTTTGTTGAGACACATTAACAGATGATGTTTACCTGAGATCTTGAAATTGACTAATAGTTGTGACTTAGTTGTAATAGGCTGTAGGTTATGCACACTGCTGATTCTCTAGTATGGTGGTTCTCAACTGAGGGTGATTGTGCCTCCTTCTAGAGGACATTGGATGCATCTGGAGACATTTTTGGTTGTTACGACCTGAGGGCCATGCTAGCAGGTAGAGGGCAAAGATGCTGCTAAACATCCTATAATGCACAAAACAATCCCATACAACAAAGAATTATCTGGCCGCATTATGTTAACAGTGCTAACTAAGGCTGAGAAACTCTGCTGTAGATATAACTTCACTTGTTTGTTTCCAAGTCAAGGAAACATATTGGGATGCAAGTGAGCGAGAAAGCTGTTAATATATAGATAACATTGAAACTCTCCTGAAAATATTTTTAGTGAAATAAATAATTTATAAATTATGGTGGTCCGTTCTGCTACAACATATGTTTTTGTAATCTGAATTAGTCCATGTGTGATTGTAAATAGAGGAATAATGCCAGGAAAATGTGGAAGCAATTTTTTTAAATATTTTTTTTTCCTAGCCCGTTAATGTTTTATACCACCAAGTGGCCACAGCAGAACCCAGAAGGAGGAAGAAGATAATACCATATGCAAGATGTATTTCTCATTGATTAATTGGTTGTTAAATGGGCTCAATTCTCTTCTCCCGTGCTCTATTTATACCTATTTACAATGTCGTTTTTGGACTTCGTAGCTCCTATCATGATGAACTGAAGTCTATTTCCACACCCCTTGAATATGAAATGGCTTTGTGACTTGTTCTGGACAATCAACAGGGGCAGAATTAATGGCCCACCGGTTTCAAGCCCAGGCCTCAAGAGACCTTCCACAACTTCATTTGTTCAATTGCAACTGTATGACCATTACGTGAATAAGTCCAGACTAACCTGCTGAAGATTTTAAAATTCTTTCAAGCAGAGAATATCACACCTGAGTTCTTTCTTGATTAGCCAGGCTACTGCTGACCTGCTAACTAATCACAGATGCAAGGGTCCTTGTATCTCCTGCTGAGATCAGTCAAGCCAGGTCAAAAAAACCAGTCAGCTGACCTACAGACACACTAATAAATGGTGGTGTTTTAAGTTACTTAAATAAATGGTGGTGTTTTGGGGGAGGTTTGATATGCAGCAATAGATAACTGCTATAAAAGCCATAATTTCTTCTTGGCTTATTTTTGCCACATGCTCCATTTTTGGAGGACTTATTGCACAGTTACCTTTGATTTTTATGTTTTTCCCTTATCTCCAAACTTAGTAGAATCTATCATTACTTCCACTTTATTCCATCAGATCTCCTTTGGTGTGCGGTGGCTTATGCCTGTAATCCCAGTGCTTTGGGAGGCTGATGTGGGTGGATCACGAGGTCAGGAGTTTGAGACCAGCCTGGCCAACATGGTAAAACCCTGTCTCTACTAAAACTACAAAAACATTAGCCAGGCTTAGTGACAGGTGCCTATAATCCCAGCTACTTGGGAGGCTGAGTCAGGAGAATCACTTGAACCCGGGAGGTGGCGGTTGCAGTGAGCCGAGATCGCACCACTGCACTCCAGCCTGGGCAACAGAGTGAGACTCCATCTCAAAAAAAAAAAAAAAAAAAAGGAAAGAAAGAAAGATAAAAAAAATATATATGGCCATATTTAACTATCTGTTTACGTATTAGGAATTTAACATCATGTTTTAACTCTGTTTGTATTTTTATTACATATTTCATTATTACTTTTGTTAGTGCTGTGGTTAAAATGTTGCATAGTCTTTCAGCGGTCTGTCCCACTCTTAGGTTTTCTATAGTCTTATTATTTTAATTTGTGATTTTGTAGAATTTAAGGTTTCTTAGAACTGTATGTATATGTTGCATTATAGGCAACAGAAATGCCCACATTTTTTGAGAGTCATATTATTTGTGCCTTACTCACAACTGATTCTGAATCACTTGTGTATCAAGACATAAGGTTGGGAATATTGGTCAGGCCACTCTGGGGGATCAAAGAAGTACCTAAACAGAGAGAACTGTGGATATGTTTATTTCTGTTTTAGGTGTGTGTCAACATATGAGTGTTTGTACGTATGTGTGTATTAAATGTGTGAGCTGGTAGAAAATTCTGAGAATTAATATATTGTTACAGTTTTTATAACACTAATATATTCCCAGGATGTTTAATGCAACTTATATTGAATTATTATAAATAGTTAAAATAATAAACACTGTGGTTCATAAGTAGCCCTGAATTTTATCTAGGACTTTTATATCAATAGTCTCATCTTTAGTTCTCATGGAGCCCCTGAGAAACAGGTACTATTTTTTAATTTTTAAAAATTTGATTGTAAATCAACAAATAATTGTACACATTTTGGGGGAACAAAGTGATGTTATATGTATATAATGTAGAATGTTTAAATCAAGCTATTTAATACGTCCATCACTTCAAATACTTACCATTTTCTGTGGTGAAAACATCTAAAATTTACTCTCTTAGAGATTTTGAAATATACAGTACAATAGTCAGCACACTTTGCAATAAATCTCAAAATATTTATTTCCCCCATCTGAAGAATTTTTCAGGGAAGTTTCAATGCTATCCATATATTAACAGCGTTCCAATTCACTTGTATTTCAATATGTTTCCTTGACTTGGATTACTGTATATTAGTTGAAATCTTAAGGCATTTGTTTTTCTAAGAGAGAAACTGATGATATATCAATTTATAGTGAACTTCCATCTTCATATCCTTTGACCAGCATAGCCTTCTTCCCCGCTTCCAGTCCCTGGTAACCACCACTCCACTCCTTGCCTGAGGTCAGGTTCACTTCAGTTTTTTTAGATTCCACTTCATATAAGTGAGATCATGTGGCATTTGTCCTTTTGTGCCTGGCTAATTTTACTTAGCATAACGTCCTGCAGGTTCATTCATGCAGTCACACATGACAAAGTTTCCCTCTTTGAATTCCATTGTACAGATGAAGAAAAGGAAATGTAGACTGGGGTTAGTGCTCCAGGTAGTATAGGTCAAATCAGGGATTTTTTTTAGAAAGATGCTTTTTTTCCTACTCCTTCATACCAAGATGACTTCTTTCGGAAAAGGGCAAGACTGGAAATCTTAAGGCATTCGTTTTCTGAGAGAGGAAGGGAGGATAAATCAATTTATAGAGAACTTCCATTCTTACTTTATAATGCAGTCCTACTAACAAACGTAAAATTGGTAATTAGGCAACTTTTTTTATAGGTAAGGAAATAGACACAGGTAACAGTCCTAAGATCAAACAACTAGGACCAATATGAAAGCTTTCTGAATGGGGAGTTGGTTCTTTCTCACTAAAGCCTTGATACTCTTTTATCCTCAGTGTCTCATTTTGCACAATATTTTAGTAAACCTCAAGTCTTCTTGGAAAAAATTCAAGGCAGAAATCTGACATAAATACTGCAGCCCCACTATTTAGATAGCCCATGACACATTTTCTCTTAGAGCTACAGACAATTCCCAAGAGTGTAATATTTGGTCTGTGGCTACCTGACAGTGATTCTTCAGCTCATGGATGATGTCTCTGCTACTGCTGGCATCCAGGCTTAGTTTCCAGGACTTTAGTTCCTGGGTACAGAACCATTCCTCTCTTCAGGATATGCCAGAATCAGCTTTAATGTAAAAAGGAGGGATTGACTTTTGGGGAGAAAATCAAGTCTAGTTGGGAGTTGTCTTTGATTTTTAGATTTCGGCCTCAGATGGGTTTATTGAGATCCTGATGTTGGGAGATGAATACTGTCAGCACATTGGGTTGTTCCAACATGCACAATGCCATGGTTGGCCACTTGCACAGCTGTGATACTTTGTAGAAAATACTCTGGCACCTCCACATGTCCCCCAAGCCAGCTCAGGACACTGATGTCAATACTTCATCGCAGCATTACATGGATCACACAATCTCTCCTTAAACTTGTTATTTCTAAGCATTCATTGGGGTCATGATGTTCTGAGGTTAGTCCTTAGGCACTTTCAAATTATTAGACAAGACAAATTATTATTGAATGTCCTCAGCTTTTACTCTGGCTGGGATCAAAGTGTTCTCCACAACTGCTTCAGCCCAGCATACTAGCTGAAAGGAGGTCCAATGCCACAAGTGCCATTAGGTTTTGGA
Organism: Theropithecus gelada; assembly: GCF_003255815.1. Lineage (NCBI taxonomy): Eukaryota > Metazoa > Chordata > Mammalia > Primates > Cercopithecidae > Theropithecus > Theropithecus gelada. The sequence continues at coordinate 79,934,376 of NC_037682.1, read as the reverse complement.
GCAGGCAGAAGGGGGCCAGAAAGACTTGAAAATTTTATTTTATTCTAATAGGCACAGCATGAAAAGAGACAATTAAAAATGCTAGGTTTAAAGTTGCCTTTTACTTCCCTTCAATATGCTGTGAATTCTCTGTTCAGGAATGATTTGTCTTCATTCCCTTCCTTAGGCCTTTCTTTCTTAACATGAGTAATCTCTCCTTTTTACTGAATCCATCTCCACCCGACATCTTTAGTTTTTACAATGTGTCTGGAAGGCGTTACTATGCTACAAATGGGTAAAACAGGCTTAGAGACGTCTGGGTAGATTTTGGCTGGTCTAGCTCAATAGGAGGTTAGATTTTAGCATATCTAGGGAAAGGAGTTAGTGAATATCTTTCAGGCACTCCTTTATGAAGAGTGTTTACTTTATGAAAGTATCAAAGAGCTATTATTCTGAGGTTATGTAACCGAAATGCAGGTTAGTCGCTCACCTTGTGCAGAGTACAAGTAACAAAAATGAAGTCTGGTATAAAGAAAGTCATTTATTCCAAAGCTAGGTAATGAAAAGAGTATAGATTTCCTGCTTTAAGGGTACCAGTTTGCTTTTGGAACAGAACAGAGGGGCTTTTAAAAGTCAGGGGAAGAGGTGAGCAAGGAGAGGGCTCTGGTGCCTTATCTACTGGGCGGTCAAGCTGGTGACCACTGGCACCTTCGTGGGCAGGACTAAGCTAGGCCAAAATCTCCTCAGGAAGGAGAAAGTCTTGTATCTCTGGATGCAGTCTCCTGACGGGAGAGGGTTTCATAGAAATTGGCTATCTCTTTTTTTTCTTCTTCTTCTTTTTTTTTTATTATTATTATACTTTAAGTTCTAGGGTACATGTGCATAATGTGCAGGTTTGTAACATATGTATACTTGTGCCATGTTGCTGTGCTGCAACCATCAACTCGTCAGCACCCAACTACTCGTCATTTACATCAGGTATAACTCCCAATGCAATCCCTCCCCCCTCTCCCCTCCCCATAATAGGCCCCAGTGTGTGATGTCCCCGTTCCCGAGTCCAAGTGATCTCATTGTTCAGTTCCCACCTATGAGTGAGAACATGCAGTGTTTGGTTTTCTGTTCTTGTGATAGTTTGCTAAGAATGATGGTTTCCAGCTGCATCCATGTCCCTACAAAGGACAAAAACTCATCCTTTTTTATGGCTGCATAGTATTCCATGGTGTATATGTGCCACATTTTCTTAAACTTCCATTCACAATTGCTTCAAAGACAATAAAATACCTAGGAATCCAACTTACAAGGGATGTAAAGGACCTCTTCAAGGAGAACTACAAACCACTGCTCAGTGAAATAAAAGAGGACACAAACAAATGGAAGAACATACCATGCTCATGGATAGGAAGAATCAATATCGTGAAAATGGCCATACTGCCCAAGGTAATTTATAGATTCAATACCATCCGCATCAAGCTACCAATGAGTTTCTTTACAGAATTGGAAAAAACTGCTTTAAAGTTCATATGGAACCAAAAAAGAGCCCGCATCTCCAGGACAATCCTAAGTCCAAAGAACAAAGCTGGAGGCATCACGCTACCTGACTTCAAACTATACTACAAGGCTACAGTAACCAAAACAGCATGGTACTGGTACCAAAACAGAGATATAGACCAATGGAACAGAACAGAGTCCTCAGAAATAATACCACACATCTACAGCCATCTGATCTTTGACAAACCTGAGAAAAACAAGAAATGGGGAAAGGATTCCCTATTTAATAAATGGTGCTGGGAAAATTGGCTAGCCATAAGTAGAAAGCTGAAACTGGATCCTTTCCTTACTCCTTATACAAAAATTAATTCAAGATGGATTAGAGACTTAAATGTTAGACCTCATACCATAAAAACCCTAGAGGAAAACCTAGGTAGTACCATTCAGGACATAGGCATGGGCAAAGACTTCATGTCTAAAACACCAAAAGCAATGGCAGCAAAAACCAAAATTGACAAATGGGATCTAATTAAACTAAAAAGCTTCTGCACAGCAAAAGAAACTACCATCAGAGTGAACAGGCAACCTACAGAATGGGAGAAAATTTTTGCAATCTACTCATCTGACAAAGGGCTAATATCCAGAACCTACAAAGAACTCAAACAAATTTACAAGAAAAAAACAAACAACCCCATCAAAAAGTGGGCAAAGGATATGAACAGACATTTCTCAAAAGAAGACATTCATACAGCCAACAGACACATGAAAAAATGCTCAGCATCACTGGCCATCAGAGAAATGCAAATCAAAACCACAATGAGATACCATCTCACACCAGTTAGAATGGCAATCATTAAAAAGTCAGGAAACAACAGGTGCTGGAGAGGATGTGGAGAAATAGGAACACTTTTACACTGTTGGTGGGATTGTAAACTAGTTCAACCATTATGGAAAACAGTATGGCGATTCCTCAAGGATCTAGAACTAGATGTACCATATGACCCAGCCATCCCATTACTGGGGATATACCCAAAGGATTATAAATCATGCTGCTATAAAGACACATGCACACGTATGTTCATTGCGGCACTATTCACAATAGCAAAGACTTGGAATCAACCCAAATGTGCATCAGTGACAGACTGGATTAAGGAAATTGGCTATCTCTTGAGGCAGCCTCCTGGTGGGTGAGTCTCCCTTTCTGGAGCTCCTAAGCATTTACTTACTTGTACTTGCCCTGTAGGCAGTGTCTAGTGAAGGGGAGGTAAAAAAGCTATATTTGCATTTCTAAAGGTAAAGGACTAAGTAGAAAGTAGGGAACCAGGAGAATGAGAACAGGAACTAATCTCTTTAAACCTCAGTTTCCTCACAGATGAGAAGCAATGTTTTCATCATAGAGTGTGGGGATCAAATTTGATAATGCATGGAACACTTTAAACAGTGCATGACACACAATAAATGCTGGCTCTTATCATCATTTTTATCAGCATTGTCATGATTCAGTTCTTTCTTTGCTTCAGTCATGCTTCTGTCCTTTGAATGTCCTTTGAATATCTTTCAGGCACTCCTTTATGAAATATGAAGTCATATTTCTCTCATTTTTTTTTTTTGTCTTCCATCTCTGTGTAAGGAGTTACTGTCGGTGATACTCAAAATGTGGTCGCTAGACAGGCAATCTCGGCACCATATGGGGGCTTGTTAGAACTGCCAGTTCTTAGGTTTGGCCCAAGAACTCCTTCATCAGAATCTCTAGGGAAGGGGCTCAGGAATCTGCACTGTAATAAGCTTTCCAGGTGGTTCTAATGCTTGCTAAACTTTGAGAAGCACTTTTCTAAGTCAATTACACTGTTTGATTTAAAAACTCTGAAAATGGAGGCAAGATTTGGGTTCATATCCTAGCTCTGACACTGATGGGCTACGTAAACTTTGGCAAATTGACTCTAGATTTTCTTTTGTAATGTGTATAGCATCCTCTGGAGTTTTATTATTTAGGTTATAGGCTAAGCTACATGAATGAAGAAACCCAAAAAACAGAGATTTGAATACATTTATTTCTCTCTGCATAGTAGTTCAGAGATACAAAGGTAGCCCAGAGTAAGTTTGTGGCTCTTTTCTACAAGGTCATCTAAGGACCCAGGATTTTTCTGACTTGATACTCTGCCCTCTCTTGAGACATTATTTTGTTCATATAGTTGACTTGGGCTCATCAATGCTATGTCAAGCTTCTTGCCTGAGGGAAAAGAGAAAGAGAGAGAAAGGAAAACAAGTAATTTTATTTTAAAGAAGTGATGCAAAAGTTGCTCATATTACTTCTGCTCATATTCCCTTGGTGAGAACCTGGGTATTTGGCTCTAACTAGTGGGAGGCTGGAGAATGTGTCCATGAGCGGGCTGGCCAGCTACCTTATACAAATTCAGGAGCTATTGGTATTCTGATGCTAGTAAAATAGCATCATAGAAACACATAGTACAATGCTCAGCACATAGCAAGTATTCCACAAATGCTAATGTGAGATGGAATAGTGGGGTCTTGAAGAGTCAGATAGACATGAGTATGAATATGCATTCTCATACCTACTTAGTATTTGACTTTGAGAAGATTATTTCTTCTTTGAGATTCAATGTCCTTATTTTCTAAAGTAGAAGTTACATAAGATAATAGTCTTAGCTTACTGTGTGGGTTTTAGAATGATGGAGGGTTTAGGCTACCTCCAATTCTAGATCAGAATGCAATTTGATTCCCTTAATTACAATGAGGCAGGAGATATCCTAAATGTGTTGGAATGTTTCACATGTCATTAATTCCTTATCAAACACAACTGCAAGCAGCATTCTGCAATTACTGTGCAGCTATGGGCCCTCAGCCTGAAGGTAGGGATCTTAATCCTAGGGCCCATTTGATGATTGGTGGGGTGTGCATGGCAGAAATTAAGCCAACAGCCTAGAGCACAGCTTTCAGTTCCAAAGAAGGAGGAGGTGTTTCCATCATTTCATTATATTCTCCAGGGCAGAAATTGGAGGCCTGTGGTGAAATATAATTACAATTCTCTATTGTCTTATTTGGGGTATAAACAAATTCATCTCTAATCAATTTACAGAAACAAACATAAAAAGCAAATAAGCAGCCTCCTTGAAAAGGGAGTATTAAACAGGATTTGCATATGTCCCTTACTCTGGTGGAGCTGAAATGCAGCCATGTGTTTACAAACAAGGCAAACGTATGTCCTGTTCAAGAATAGTGCTCCTTATTGGAGCTAGTCCTATTTGTCTTGACATCAAAAATTCTTTGTGATACTTATTTGTCAAGTTTTCTCTTTTAGAAAAAACATGTTTCCTGAAATCTCCAAATTAGTAAGGTCAAAGACATTTTTAGGTTCCTTGCTGTCTACTTCCTTCCCTTACAAAAGACATTAGAAGCTGAAAATGGAGACCACAGTATTTTAGGTGTATCATAACATTTCTAACAGCTTCGCTTCCTGGGGTTCATTTCCTCTAATTACTAAGAACAACACTAGCAGTGGGAAGAAGAAAATAGGTATGAAAAAAGGAGGTTGGAGACTTTCTTAGCTTGGACCTCTTTAGGAGCAGAGACTGAGACAGAGGCTTGCATGAAGGTATAGAAGCTTCTTAACTGGGGTTATGTCTAGATAAACCCATCATAGGTTGAAAATATGTAACTAAGAAATGCATCTTATACACCTAACCTATAGGACATTGTAGCTTAGCCGAGACTACTTATATATGCTCACAGCATTTACATTGGCCTACAGCTGGGCAAAATCATCTAACAACATAGAGCCCCGTAGAGTGCCGGTTGTTTGCCCTCATAATAGCATGACTGACTGGGGGCAGTGGCTCCCAGTGAGAAAGAGTATAGTACAGTATATTGCTAGCCTGGGAAGAGATCAAAATTCAAAATTTGAAGTACAGTTTTTATAGAATGCATATGGCTTTCAAACCATCATAAAGTCAAAAATCATAAGTTGAATCATTGTAAGTCTGGGACCACGTGTGCTTTATTTGGAAAGTCATTCTAGCGAAGAGAAACGATCAGAACACAATATTCCAAAATGTGGTGTCATGGCATGCTGAGTATTTTGAACAGAAGGAGATTGGAAGGCCTTAGAAGAAAGGTCACTCTGACCTTCTCATGCTCTCCCTTCTTCCTTTCCCCACACTCCCCCAAGATGGGTCAAGAATTTCTCTCCCCACCTCAGATTATAGAAAGTAGAACTCCTCTCCCTCAAAGTGAACCATAAAACCTAGAAACATCACTCTCTGACCTACCTTGCCTGAAAGTAGGTCATGAGGGTCTTGTTCTAGAGAGTTCCTGCCCCACATCCTGAGAAAAGAATGCCACATAGAGAACCCAAGAATCATCTGAACAAACAGGCCTTGCTTGGTCTCCCCACAGTTGATTACTATTAGATCCTACTTTCTTTGTCCAATCATGCTTCTCCACAACTCTTCACTTTTTTCATCAGACTTAGAATAAAAGCACACAGTTTTCCCTGGGTATTGGGGGTCACATAAAACCCTGGTTAAATAAACTTGTTATGGGTTTTGTTTTTTTTTTTTCCTGTTAATCTATCTTTTGTTACAGGACTGTCATCCGTGACCCTTATGAAAGATGAGAAAAAGTTATTACCTTATTGCCCTTACAGGGGGTGAGGGGAGAGAAGCAGGAAGGAGAGAAAGGCAATCCAAAGATATATGATCACATTGTCTACTGTGACAGGCAAAGAAGCTTGATTCAGAGAGAACTTTTAAGGAAACTGGTGACATGAATCTCAGAACTGGCCACCTAAGGGACAAAGGGGGAATAAATTTGTAGGAATGAAAAAGGAAATATTTTCCTCACTCACTATAAGTCATTACTTACAATGCTATAACAATAGACAGACTCATAAGAGAAAAGCACAGCCAATTTATTTAACAATGTTTTATGTGACATGAGAGCCTTTGGAAATGAAGACACAAAGATCCCCCCAAAAACTGCATTTTTATACTTAGGTTCAATGAAGAATGGACAGTCCCGTAGAAATGTCAGTGTATAAAAGACAGGGTGTAACTTCATGATAATAAACCAAAGGTGTGGGGAGGGAACCCAGAAAGGCCCTGAAACGTTCAAATTCTTCTTGTCTTCTCCATGTGTCATTCCTTCTCTCCAGGTTTGGTGCAGTACTCCTCAGGAATGAGGGTCTGATGACTTACTTTCAGGCAAGGGAGATCAAAATAATGTTTTATAACTACGCTTTATACAGAAAAGTGGGGGTGGTCAGAGTGACCTTCTAGCTCCTGTAGCTTTTTCAATTGCTAAGGGCCATGTTTTGAGGTATCATGTTCTGAGCTCCCACAAATTATTTATTAGTTCCCAGACCCCAGTGGACAAGGTTGGACACATAGGGATTAATTTTCCTGCCGTTTGGTTTGTACAGACATCTCCTACTATAGCATGTGAGAGACCATGGGGCAGGAGTGGGAGGCCATGGTGCAGCTGATACAAACCTGTGCTAAGCAAATCCCTGCAGCAGAGAATAGTGAAGAGGTGAGGCCCAGAGAATTTAAGCTTGCACACGAGTGCTCTCCAATGCAGATAACTAAAGGATTTTTTTTATCTTGTCACAACTTTTTGATTCTAATCTTATGCTCTGTGTAATTTTATAATAAGAACAATAGGTACAATTTATCTGCTATTTGCTGGATGCCATTTGAGGGACTTTTGCAACATGTTCTCATTTTATTCTCTATAACAGTCCTTTATGATGACTTTGTATCATTGATATTTACTTATGAGTAAACATTTTGAGATAAGTTAAATAATTTACTTACAGTTACAAGGCATATGCATGCATGCACATTTTTAAAAGTTATTTTATTAGCTCAGAAAATATATGATCCTTACTGTAGAATGGGGACATTTAAACATTTTTGGTTTAGCACTTACTACATTAGCAGACATAAAAAACTGAAGCAAGAGTTTTATAAAATTGCATTTTCTCTTTTGACATGTGTTGTTAAAAGAGAAAGCACAATATTTTATATTCTGCCCTACTTGTGTGTGCATACTGTTTGCCACCCATTATATTGATTTTATCACTCACTAATGAGTTATGAGGCATGACTCCACAGTGTAAAAACGGTGACCTAGATAACCAATATTTTATAGAAAACATTCACTTTCAGATGGAAGGGGTCATCTGAAGCCTCATGAATCCCTAGCTTAGTGGATGATTGACAGATGATTGATTGATAGATCGGTGATAGATATAAAATAAGAGCTAAATGTTGTGCTTATTTTATTAGTTCATTTAAATATGGCTTAGAGTTAGCTACGGGCTTTGTTTAACAAAGCCTAAAGGAAACAAAGACTTTAGGTCTATAGGATAAATCATGTTATGTACTGATATTTTAAATAATTTTAACTTTTATTTTAGATTCAGTGAGTACATGTGCAGGTTTGTTATATGGGTATATTACATGATGCTGAGGTTTGGGATATGGATGATCCTGTCACCCCAGTAGTGAGCATAGTACTTAACAGTTTTTCAATGCTTACCCCTCCCCCTCCTAGCAGTCCCCAATGTCCATTGTTGCCATATGAATTTTTTTTTTTTTTTGTAATGGGAACTGAAATTTTGATAAATATCGTTGCTTGGGACTAGACAGAAAATATATTTCCTTTATAATTCAGATTTGCTGGATTAAAGAATAAGAAAAGAGAAGAGCAAGAAGAGGAAAAAATAACTGAAAGCATGTGGAAGAGTGCATCAGTGTGGAGGAGTGCACCAATGTGGGAGAGAGTGCCAATGTGGCTTTTATGGACTGCTTATGGGAGTCAGATGGGGCACCCATGGGCCAGTGAACACTCCTGCATCTGCAGCTGCTTTGCAGCTCCCACTATGCTCCTGCTCTTTTCTTCTGCTGTGCTCCTTTTGCAGTCTGTTCAACAAAAATCTTTTCACCAAATTTATTCCAACCTGCTACTTGGTATATATGATTCAATATTACTAATTTTCAGAAATTATTTCCCTGGCTTATTTTGAATATTGCCTTTACGGATTCTGGAGGTGGAGCTGACACTGGTTTCCTCTTTCGTAAACATGGGATAATGCTTTTCATCCCAGATGAAAGGGTGAGTCTTTAATGAGATAATGTATATAGCACAGTAGACGCCCATCACATTTTAGCTAAAAGTGTCCTTGCTTTCTGCAATGCACCAAATCCACTTCCTTCTGCCTCTGTGGATGAAGCCTGCTCCCAGGCTCATGTATACCTTATCCAGCCCTGCCTTCCTGAGCAGCTGATCCTCTTGATGGTGTGTGGTCACTTCCTGAAAGCTAGTGGTGGCTTTGTGAGTGCTCACAAGAAACTGAGGAAAAATTGTTCAGTTAAGGCACAGAAATTTCTCAACAAGGCTGTTCCTTCTCTAGCATGCATTTATGCAGGTCTTTCAGTAGGTATTGAGACTAGAATATGTAGAAAATCTTTTTCTATCTTTCTGTGACAACACAGCACACAAACTCCCTGAAGACCAATTAGTCACCTTTATTCAGAAATTTAGGCTGAAAAAGTAGTCTTTATCTGGAACATTTCCAAACTCAAGGAAGAGACAGAGAGAAGATGGGGAATGATGTAATGGGTCTCAAAGTTCTGGCTGCTGTTTCCACCATCATGCCATTGGTAGGAGTTCACATGCTCACCCCTGAGTTCAAGAGGGTGGATGCATCATCCTCTCACAAGAAGGACAATCAAAGGAAAGGGATCCAGAATATTCAGCAATCATCAATGCTACTGATCAACCACCAGACACAAGACTACATTTTACCTCAAAATCAGTGAACCTTCTTGTGTATCTCAGCTTGTGTGCACATTTACACGAACATGGCCACCCCCATCTAGGATCAACAGCGTTCCACAGCAGACTTTAGGAGGTCCCACCTCTGTGTCTTTGCTCATATCATTTCCTCCTGCTGGAATGTCTTTCCTCCATGTTCACCTGTTGAAATGTTGTAGACTTACATCAGAACAGGAATAGGAAATTCAAAAATACATAAATACAAATAGCTAAGGAAATTGTTCACCCTGACAAATAGTAAGTGGAAAAAAAAATAACTAAAACAAAGATATTCCATCTTGGGCCTAAAAATAGGCAAGGATTTAAAGAGAAACATACAGTATTGTTCAGGGGGAAACAATACAGATATTTTCATTTACAGTAGTTTCCCCTTATCTTCAGGGAATATGTTACAAGACTCTCATTGGATGCCTGAAACCACAGATAGTACTGAACCCTGTGTAGACCATGATACTGTGTTTTTTCCTATGCATACATACCTCTGATGAAGTTCAATTTATAAATTAGGCACAATAGGAGATTAACAACCAAAAATAATTATAATGTCAACAATTATAACAATGTTCTGTAATAAAACTTATGTGAATGTGGGCTCTCTTTCTCCGTCCTTCAGAATATGTTTTTGTGCTGTACTCACCTATTTTCAGATCACAGCTAAATGCAGTAGCTAAAACCTTAGAAAGTGAAACTGCCGGTAAGGGGGGACTACTGTGCTATTGCTAAGAGTAGATATCCAGGCACTTATTTTATTACTAAAACGTTGGAAAGAATTGAAGTATCTCCCATCACTCTCTAACCTCTATTCCTTATACATTCATCACTACTTGATATACATGTGTGCACTCCTACAACCCCCTTTACACACACACGAACTCTTTGCTTGCTATTGTCCTCCCCAGAGAATGTAAGCTCCATGAGGACAATGACTTTATCTAGCTTGTATATTATTATACCTCCAGTCCTAGAATGTCTAACACATAGGTGGTCACATAGTAAATATTTGTTAGATGAATACATGAAATAATCCTCAGGAGTCTGTGTAAATTAAAAATGACTTATTTACAAAATGATTAACTTTATAGAATGTTTAAATGTTTTTAAAATTAAAATTTTAATTTTAATGCTTTTAATGTTCTATGTTTAATGTTTTAAAATTAAAAACACTTAAAACATGAAAAATACTTATTGTCTATAATAAAGACACAAACACAGTGGTTACCTCAGACTGATGAACTTATGATAGTTTTCATTTCCTTTTTATATGCATCTGCATTTTCCAAATACTTATCAATAAGCATGTGCTATTGTTATAATCAGACAAACATATAAAAGACAAAAAGTCATGGAAGTCCAGCTCAAATACAACCTCTTCCATCAAATATTTCCTGAACTCTCCAATCCCTGGTGTTCTTGGCCTCTACAATCCTCAGGACATAGTGACCATGTCTGAAACCATGCATAGTACTGAACCCTATATTGATTACAATACTGTGATGTTGGATTTGTGGGTACAACCCATTTGTGTCATTTAGCTGTGTTCCTCTTGGACCAACATCCTTAGCTCCCATTGCTCTGCCCAACGTAAGGTGAAAGAATATGGTATTCTGAAGAAGGTGGAGCAATAGGAAGATAAATAGGGAGGAAGTTAAGAGAAGAATGTGAATCTGCCAATGTACCAGCAGAAAATCAGAAACAAGATCCTGTTTAGTTCCTAAAAATGACTCCAAAAAAGTATTTTTCACTTGAAAACAGTACAAACTTTAGCTTCAAGAGAATGTCCTAGAATTTACTGCTGGCCGCATTTGAGGTCATTGAGGCATGCCTTTAAATTACTTCCATAAATTCACAGGATGAAGTTCAAGAGTTTGAGAGATACAAAAGAGACCTATGGAAATGTAAAGAAATAAGAGATTTACACAGGTAAAGAAATAAGAGATGAATAACCACATTGAAAACACAAAATTAAAACCCCAGCTCCCGAATGGGCTAATCAGTCTCTTAACCTATTTTCACTCTGCACTTCCCTCTGGCCTCTATGTAATGCAACTTTAGTAGGACCCAGGGAGGAATCACAACAGCCTGTATAAAGATACCCTGACTGTCTTCCAATAAATATGTAAAATCAATTACCCAAATGGGAACTGGACTTTAATATAGACGCTCAGACAGACTGCATACAAATTTCCAAGATGGCATTATTGCACTGTGCAATTTTGGAACTATTCTTCAAATCTGCTCATAGCCTAGGGTCCTGTATCTTCTTTTGTGTTTGTATTTAACCTTTCAGAAGAGGCAAAAATATTATTCAAAACAATATTTGGTGAATATGATTGAGCCTTATTACTTCTGAAAGAAAAGAAGGAAATCAAGAAGTCTGGATATTTTGTTAAGTGTACAAAGCGGGAAAGGAACTAGAATTTGCTTTCTGTGATATTAGATGTTTTTTTCAGTTCTCTCAGCTAAACTCTAAGATCTTTATAAGGAAGACATCAATTTCTCTGTTTTACAGACCTAAAAGCTAAAGTTCAGGCAGTTGAATAACTCTCTAAAGGTCCCACAGATGAGTAGCAGAGCTGCAACCCAAAGTCCATTTTTTTATTGCATCTCAATGACTGGAGATGAGTTCTAAAGAAAGAGTCTGTAACAATGTAGTTCTTTGGGGAGCAAAGTCATCTCTCCAAGAAGACAGTCAACACTGTAGTCAGAAGGAGAAAAACAACTGAATACCGGGACATATTGCCAGTATATAAAGAATTATTACACATAACCAGAATGAATGAGAAAATAATGGTGCCTGTTAATCTGGGAAAACTGAACAATAATTCAATGTAACTGAACAAATAAATATTGGTATTGCTCTTATCAAATAAATAATATCCATCAATGGAGACAAAGATGTTTTACCATCAAATTCATATAAATTAAAATATTTTGTTACATACTTATATGTAAATAACTGTCTTTTTTAAACAATATAATGAAAACTGCCCCTTTGTTTAGGGGTCTTTTATATTTATGCATAATTTTGCTTTTATTAAAGATGACTGTTACAATCAGGTATATAACCACTTAGTTATATCTATGTTCTGCCTCTTAAAACATGTTCTTAGATAAACCATTTAATCATCTTATTCTTTTCTTCAATTTTCTCCGGACAGTGGTAGAAGTATTATTTGATGGACAGAATAAAGGAAACTGTTTTTGACCACACCAAGATCATACTGATATCTACGGTATAGTCCTGGCTACAAGGAAGCCCAACTCTAACTTGTGAGATGGGCCTAGTTTAGGAAGTAACAATGAGGTGGTAACTAAGGATAGTGCTAGTTGTTACCAAAAATTAACAACTTTAGGTATTTCTGTTTTGGGTTTCTGCAGTTCAGGTGCATCCAAAATTTCTTCATAGTCTGCACTCATTCCCTTTGCCCAGCAACTGACTGTGACCATTCGATCTGAATTCTGACTTTAAGGGCAATCTTTCTTTAAATGTTTCACAGAGCCACAAAGTTTGCAACCACCACCCTCAGCATAGAGTCCTTTGGGATTATCAGGACAAGATCTAGACAGGCTCCCCATTTCTCCGCAAACAAAACATGTTGCCAAAAGAAATTCACCAAGACCCGGGTGTACTTTAGCCTTACATTTGGTTGTTTCATGCTCTGTGGACCCACACCTGTAACATTCCAGTGCCCGTATCTTGATTTTCAAGGGCAGCAGGGCAATCTGCAATTCCATGATGTGATTTTCTACAATGGAAACACACCATTGTGTTTTTCTTTGCCACTTGTCTTTTTAGTCTTCTTCCTTCCCATCGACTGTCTTTTTTTTTTTTTTTTCAAATTATACTTTAAGTTCTAGGGTACATGTGCACAACGTGCAGGTTTGTTACGTATTTATACATGTGCCATGTTGGTGTGCTGCACTCATTAACTCGTCATTTACATTAGGTATATCTCCTAATGCTATCCCTCCCGACCCCCTCCCCACAATAGGACCCGGTGTGTGATGGTCCCCTTCCTATGTCCAAGTGATCTCATTGTTCAATTCCCACCTATGAGTGAGAACATGTGGTATTTGGTTTTCTGTTCTTGCGATAGTTTGCTGAGAATGATGGTTTCCAGCTGCATCCATGTCCCTACAAAGGACACAAACTCATCCTTTTCTATGGCTGCATAGTATTCCATGGTGTATATGTGCCACATTTTCTTAATCCAGTCTATCACTGATGGACATTTGGGTTGATTCCAAGTCTTTGCTATTGTGAATAGTGCTGCAATAAACATACGTGTGCATGTGTCCTTATAGCAGCATGACTTATAATCCTTTGGGTATATCCCCGGTAGTGGGATGGCTGAGTCAAATGGTATTTCTAGTTCTAGATCCTTGAGGAATCGCCACACTGTTTTCCACAATTGTTGAACTAGTTTAGAGTCCCACCAACAGTGTAAAAGTGTTCCTATTTCTCTACATCCTCTCCAGCACCTGTTGTTTCCCTGTTTGTTTTTTAATGATTGCCATTCTAACTGGTGTGAGATGGTATCTCACTGTGGTTTTGATTTGCATTTCTCTGATGGTGAGTGATGATGAGCATTTTTTCAAGTGTCTGTTAGCTGTATGAATGTCTTCTTTTAAGAAGTGTCTGTTCATATCCTTTGCCCACTTTTTGATGGGGTTGTTTTTTTCCTGTAAATTTGAATGAGTTCTTTATAGGTTCTGGATATTAGCCCTTTGTCAGATGAGTAGATTGCAAAAATTTCTCCCATTCTGTAGGTTGCCTCTTCACTCTGATGGTAGTTCCTTTTGACTATCTTTCTTTAAAGCAACTGCAATTTCCTCCCTTACTTCCTTACTGTCTGTGGCTATAATTTGGCCATTATGAACCATCTGTGAATTCTGTCTTAGGTATTCCATGACTGCATTCACATCTTGATTTAAGTACTCTTTTTTCCCTTTGTTATTTTTGTGTTTTCCTTGGTGTTTGTCATTTTGAAGGGATAGCCTATTGGCTTCAAGTTGTTTACACTTTGGTAGGTTCTGGCTTGTTCCCTCAAAGGATCCCTTCTTCATGTCCTCCCATGGTGTTATAGGCAAAGGTCTCTTGTTATATGCAGTACTAACTCGTGCCCACCTGGTCATAATTTCATCAGAGGTACCTCACTGTGCTGCCGCGCAACTTCTTACCACCAACTCTCTTATTTTTAACAGAGATATGAATGATTTCATAAATAAAGTTATTTTCTCCCTAACCAATAAATAAATGAGAAGCATGTATTTAAAGAAGGGACATCACATTGCCAGTTTGCCCTGAGTCCTCACCAGACGTAGTTCAGCTATGGTTTGTGTCATGTTTAATTTGTTGGAGTTCCTACAGCATGCTGTTCTGCATCTCTCCACATCTGTCCTCTGTATTCCCTTTGTTGGAAATGCCTGCCTCATTCCAACTCACCCCTTATGTTTTTGTGTTTAGATTAAGTGTTACCTTCCCCAGGCAACCTCCTCTGCTATCCTCCAACTACAAATTGGATCAATTGTCCTTTATCAGGGCTCTGAAGCAACGTAATAACATATCAGTTCAATTGTATTTAACATAAATTTATTAAACAGATAACTCAAAAAATAAATGAGTGAACATTGGTTCATATAAATTCCTTTGCACTTAGTGTTAATAAAGCTATCCTGTATCTCTTAAGAGACCTAGGCCTTTCTCTTTATGTCAATATGCAAAATAAATTTTACTTCATGATGGCACAATTCTCTTTTCTTAGCAAAACAGCACAATGTAAATGCAGTTATTTTATTAAATGAGAATTAATGTCAAAGACACACCTTCCAACCTAGATTTAAAGATTCTAAATGCTCAGGAATCTAATTCTCTGGAGGTCTCTAAACTGTGATTACAAACACTTAGTTGTGGTATTTATCACCTCTAAATATTCCATGTTCCTGTGCATTCTAATTTTGACTTTTTTTTTCTCTGAAATATTCCCTTTAGTTGACTCAAGCAATGGCAGACAGATGTAACTGAGGACTCATTCCTTAGAATTAAAAAACAGACAACAACACAGGTGTCAAAAAAAACAAAGTAAATTATAGTTACTGAGATTTTTTTTACAAAGCTGTTCAATGTCCTAAGATCAGAGCAACTCAAATGTGAATATATGAAAACATCTCAAAGGCGTTATATCATAGTGTTTTTGTCACATATTGTAGCAATGCATGAGTGCTGTGGTATGCTATTTGGCCAGGCTGCTGGAATTTGATAAATTCTAGTTGAAAGTGTCACAATCTTCAGGGGAGGAAAACCAAATGCTTGCTCTTAGATACAAGTTATGATTCTGTCACTATCACGTGTGTCACCTTAGTCAACTCATTTTAACTTTTAAATGTTAGCTTACTTACTTGTACTACAGAGATAATTCTATCTTCCTTAGAAGTTTCTATAAAAATGAACTGAGAAAATGAATATTTGGGTGCCACAAAATAAATATATGGGTGCCACAAGAGAGGGTTAGCTGTTTCCTTTGCAATGTAGGGATATTTTGGGGGAAAAAGATCCAAATGCTATTGCCATCACTCCACAAACAGACTTTATAACGACAACAAGAATGCATTCACCACAACACTGTGAATCTTCTCTACCAATGTTCCTCCCTTCTCCAACCTTCTTTTCACAGACATAGCTCTGCTATACGAAAACAAGGTCTCTAAGCTCCTTCTATTCATTCTCTTTTTCCTCCTCCCCCTCATGGTTAGGTGAAACTTGCATTCCCAGATACTTGTATTTTGTGAACCCATATTATTATTTTAATGGAGGACTAAGAGGGTTAGCTGTTTCCTTTTCAATGTAAGGATATTTTGGGGGAAAATATCCAAATGCCATTGCCATTACTCTACAAAGAAAGACTGTTTAACGACAGCAAGAAGAATATAATCTCAGAAAAAAAATGGCTATTTAAGTTAAATACGTTTAATTTAAATTTTTATTGTGAAAAATTAACTACTGGTGTTGATTTCCTTTTTCTCATTGTACCCCGTGACTGGTGGCAATTTTATTGGGAACCAGCACTTATCTGCACGCTAGCATATGGACCAATAGACCCCAGAAGTCCCATCTCCAGGTAGACATCTCCTAGGTACAGCAATGGCAGGACATTACAGAGCCCAGGTGCCTAGGTGACTGGGCAAGTCTTCTCAAAAACTAAGGAAGCCGAGTAAGGAGAGTTGTGTGGCTTTACTTGCCTCAAATATGTCAGGAGTAATACCTTGTAACAGGGATGCCCTTTAGTCTTTCAGAGTAAGTACTAAATGAGTATTTTATTTGGGAGGTAGGAAGGGATAAAGAGAGAGAGAGAGAGATTTCCAAGTAGCATTTGAGGACTCCCAATTCCTCTACAATGGCTTAGGCTGAACTACAATATGGATGCATTTGTTGCTGTGGGTATGTATTTGTGCATGTGTTTACATGTGTAGGTGTGAGTGCATGTGGATGTGAGTGTGTGTATGCATACAGGGGTTGAAGCACAGTTATTAAGCACATCTGATTTTGCCAATACCTTCAGGTGCTAATCTTCCCTCAAAAAGAGCTTTCTTTTGGGTTGATAGGTGCAGCAACACCACCATGGCACATGTATACCTATGTAACAAACCTGCAAGTTCTGCACATGTATCCCAGAACTTAAAGTAAAATTAAAAAATAAAAGAGCTGTCTTCAATGCATGCTATAATATGGGAATTAGAGGCCCTATGAGAAGAACTATGGTTTTCAAATCAAATACTGAATTCCAAATGTTCTCATACATCAAAGAAGACCTAAGGCTAGCCCATGTGGCTTAGAGGTGACAATATATCATCAAAGAGCTAAATAACTGACCGTGGTACTGAAGGGACTAAAACATTCTTTCCCTGTCTCAGCCTTCAAGTGGCAGGTCACTGCTGAAGACTTGAAGGAAGAGAGATTGGACCCTTTAAGATATTTGGTAACTTCTGTCACCATAGTTTGTATATATTCCCCTACTATTGAACTGAGATTGCTAATAAAATCAGACAAATCAAGGTTTAAATTGTAGCTTTGGCATGTGTGAACTCGGGCAAGTTATTTACTTTCTCTGGGCCTCAGCTTCTGCATCTGTGAAATGGGCCATCACAGTGGATTATCTCACTTACAAAGAAGGATAATTGTGAAAATTAGAAATAATAAATCTGAAGAGCCTGTCATGGTGCCTGCCACATCATCAAAGATTTTCAATAAAAGCTAACTTAATATATTTACTCAGTTATATTCATTATGTCAGGAAGGATGCCAGATGCCAAGTGTAGCAGGGCAGTTTTTACATTTAGGAGCACAAAATTTGGTTTAGGTTCATGGATGTTTTTATAACCTTAAGTGAATGACTGTTTCCTTCTGCCGCCATTATTTCATCTGAAATATGATCAGCTTATACTGGTTGATTTCTAAGGAATTTTAAACTCCGACATCCTATTTTTATGGTACTATGAATGAATTAATTGGTATGGATTTTAGTAGGAGCCTCTCTTTTTCTTTTCCTTCACTCTTCTACATCCTTACTGCTCCTTCCTTAATCAGCCACAGCACTGACTTCGTTCCTATTCTCTTTTTCTCTGTTTTCTACCCTTCCAATCCACTGACAACCCTGTTGTCAAAAGGAATTTTTGGAAGCTCCAATTTGTTAAATTGCTCCAATTCAGTAAAATCTAAATTGCTTTAAGTCTCAATCCCTTTTTCCCATTTGCAGACTAAAGTCTTTGTTAGTGTGAGATTTAAAGTTCTACAGTCAGCATCTGTCCACATTTTTAAATATACTTCATTAGACTAATATTTTAATGCCTATTACTTTAAGCCAAAATAAAAGTAATGCTAATTGCAAAATTGTAGAAAATTCAGGTGATAATCAGATACAATACAAAATCAAAAAAGTTAAAAACCATTCTTAATTCCACTCTTGAAAGAAAACCAGTAACATGGTGTGTATTATTCTAGTTTTATATCCATTTATTCCTGTGGTCAGATGAAAATTTTAAAATTTACACATGTGTCTTTTCAAGATACCTTGTAACTCTCTTACATTTGTCTAGCTATTTCAGAGGCATCCATTGCTCTAAAAGAGAGTCATTAAAGCAGAATGCGGCCGGGCGGGGTGGCTCAAGCCTGTAATCCCAGCACTTTGGGAGGCCGAGGCGGGTGGATCACAAGGTCAGGAGATCGAGACTATCCTGGCTAACATGGTGAAACCCCGTCTCTACTAAAAATACAAAAAACTAGCCGGGCGCGGTAGCGGGCGCCTGTAGTCCCAGCTACTTGGGAGGCTGAGGCGGGAGAATGGCGTGAACCCGGGGGGCGGAGCTTGCAGTGAGCCGAGATCGCGCCACTGCACTCCAGCCTGGGAGACACAGTGAGACTCCCTCTCAAAAAACAAAAAACAAAAAACAAACAAACAAACAAAAAAAACCGAATGCAAACAGAAAACAAAGGTTTAAATAATTAAGCATATGAACAAACATTATTTAGAAGTGAGTGATTTGTCAGATTTTCTGCCTCTCTGTTCTGCTCCAATGCCCTCCTTTCAAAAACAAACAAAAACACCCCCAAACCCTACTAGAAGTCCTGAGGCATAGGGGATGATAAGATGTTCAAATGGGTTTGGCTATGGGTGAGAAGTCCTGTATGTCACATGTTAAAGTAGAACTTGGAGACCCAGAAAGACTCTAAATATCCACCATCCTCCATTTCATGGAAGGTATAGAGTAGAAATGACTGTGTAAGATATCCAAATAGAAGCATTTCTAGAATCTCTCAGAGGTTCCTGAGGCCCAAAAGTGGTCTGGAGGTGGCCACACATTTGCTGTGAACTAGAGATGGGAGCAGAAGCAGCTGAGAGAAGAGTAGGCACAGAGAACCTTCTGGGAGGAAGAGGATTCAGCACAGAGCTGTAGGGACCAAAAATGGAAGACTACAGGGGAACAGGGTGTTTCACAGATGCCAACATGGACAAGAGACAATGACCACAAGCCAAGTTCCTCTCCTCACCATGGGTTGGCATTGTGTAAATCTCACAGAATTTGCATCTAACCCAAATACAAACATACTTCATTTTATTGTGTTTTGCTTTACTGGGTTTTGCAGATAATGCTTTTTGTCTTTTTGTTTGTTTACAATTGAAGGTTTGTGGCAACCTGCATCAAGCAGGACTAGCATACCATTTTTCTAATAGGATGTGCTCACTTTGTTAGCATTTTTAGCAATAAAGTACTTTTTACCTAAGATATCTATGTTTCATTTTAGAATAATGCCATTGCACACTTAATAGACTATAGTATAGTAGAAACATAACTTGCATATGCACTGGGACACCAAAGAATTCACGTGACTCACTTTATTGTGACATTTGCTTTATTACTGTGTTCTGAAACCTAACCTGCAATATTTGCAAGGTATGTCTGTATATGAGAGAAAGACATTTTGAATTGGAGGAAATTTCATTTCTACCAATTGGCCAAACAGGAAATCAAAACAGAAAATGGGTTTATAAATGGAAAAATAAGTTACATGAGGATAATACCGGAGGGGAAGACCAGAGAGGTAATGATGAGTAGAAAGATGTTGTAGAGTGCAAGTCATCTTGTTTTTTAAAAAACGACCTACCCCTGTATCATCAACCCACAAATCCTGTTATAATAACAATAAAAATAATTTATCTATTTGTCTTTGCTTCACTCAATGGTCTACATTGAACAAATCTTCTCCCAAAAAAGAGCCAGTATCTGGACTTTCCATTTCCCTAATTAAATTTAGAGACATCTCCAACATAGGAAAAATGCTGAATTCTGACAATTGTCGATTATCTCTTATTCTGTTCCCACGGGGTATGGTAAATTTCCCTTATCCTGATTTCTTACATTTTGGCTGCTTTGAATCTATTTGACTTTTTCATTTCATTCGTTTTTAGGACTTTCTTTTAGCTTATGTGAGAATTACCCATTCCAATTTTCTGGATTTTAGAGCCCCAGTATTGGACTAGTTCCCAGGTTCCCTGCATTAAAGGAATAAAACAAAGAGGCAGCCAACTCACCAAGTCATGGTCCTCTCATTTACAAAATTACAGAGTTAGAGCTCGATAGATACAAATTCTTTTCTTTGAAAAGCGAGAATGATTGTGTCAGAATCATCTGGGGGACATACTTCACACACAGACTTGTGGACATTCCTCTAAGTGAGAATTGTGAGTGTGCCCAGGGTGGGTCCTGTTATCTTCAGCAGTCATGGGACAATTTAGACTTTCAGCCAGGTCTGAAATCCACTCACTCCTGTAGGTACTCCCTAGTGTTCCTTGTAGCCTGTTATAAATGATAATACAACTGAGAATTTCAGCTCCAGATACCAGCAGGGAAGTTTATTTTGAGACAGTACCCCTCAAGTCTTAACCTTTACATTTCCTTGTGGGAATAACTCTTGATATTGAGACTAGTTGAACTAAGGTGAGCATCAGAGCAGGCAACCTAAGCATAAACTTTAGGTTTATACAGTGAGTTGCTAATTCTTAAAGCCTTTTATTTTTATTATATATCTCAATCCTCTTTATAACCCTAGAATTCATCAGGGAGGAGGTTATTGTTTCAGGTTTACAACGCAAAATTTTGAGACTCAAAATGCCCATGTCTTTTCTCCTTCACAGTTGGGTGAGTAAATTTCCCAGCAACATCAGCTGGGAAATTTTTAGAAACGCAGAATTTCAGGTTCACACTAGTCCTATTGGACAAAATCTGGAATTTAACAAGATCCCTGGGTGATTTTCTTTTACATTTGAGAAGCATTCAGTAATGTGATTTTCCAAAACTCCTGAGTCAGGCACAGCTCATGGTGAGCAAAACCATCAGAAAAAGAAGAGATCATTTATAAGGAGAAATGTGATTGCAGCCACTAAATCAACAGTCAGGTTGGGCACCATTTTCTTGGTGAGAAAGTTACAGGTCACAGGCAAGAAGTCAGGACTGTCAGCAGCCTCTTCATCACATACCCAGACAAGGAGCAAGAGAGAGGGGCAGAGGTAATGAAGCACTCCCTTCAGGGATGATCCTGAGAGGAGAGCTTCTTTCTGCTGACAGGTAAGGGAGCCTGTGTGTCTCTCAGGTCTGACCTTGAGTTTTATTCCTATAGAGAAACAGAAGGGAAGAAGAGAAGGGGAAAACTGAAAATGTGACATCACCCAACCTGTAATTAATCATGTTCTTTAGTTGGTCTTGATAAGCCTCAGTAAATTTTTAAAAAGAGAATACCTGACATCTTCCCTGTTAATCTCATACCTTTTCCTGATAGCTGTAACTTTTTTGAAAATACTTGATATCAGAAGTGTCCATGCCTTTCTTCATTCCTTTATTTCACAAGCACTTGCTGAGTATTTTCTGGATGCTCAGTGCTTGGGAAATGAAAATGAAGGGCATAGATTCTGTCATTCTGGTGCAATGAGGAAGAGAATCAAGGAGAGGGGTAATTTTAGTAAAATCATACTATCTTATTTCATGTTACCTCAGGAGGGGATGTGCCTTTGAGTTTCTCAAAAACTCAATGAATGGGGAGAAAAGAAAATGTTCCAACTAGCTCCAGCCAGATAAAATCCAGACAGACTGTGATGAGTGTAAGTTGCACACCTATCCATGTGGTTAGAGGATGAGAAACTGGGACAGTTTGGGCTACCAGGCCATTTCTGTATTTGTCGAGAGAAAAGAGAAGATATATACATATATATATATATATATAATTATTATATAAATATATATCATATGTAAAATATATATGATAAAGAGTGTTGGAAGGTGCTATATCCAGCAAATAATTAGTGTCTAATATACCTTCACATCTAAACTTCAGGTTCGTTTAAGAGCAAGAATCTGTGTTTAGTTCTAGGTTCACCATGACAGCTCTCACAGTGACAGGTACATGCAAAACAGGTACTAAAGAAATATCTGCTGATCGAACCAAAGGAGTGTTCAGCAAATTTTCATTTACCAAGTAAGTACATATAACCCTTCTGGGCTGGGCGTGGTGGCTTATGCCTGTAATCTCAGCACTTTGGGAGGCTGAGGGGAGACAGATCACTTGAGGTCAGGAATTCAAGACAAACCTGGCAATATGGTGAAATCTCACCTCTACTACAAAACTTAGCCAGATATAGTGGCATGCGCCTGTAATCCCAGCTACTCACAGGAGAATCACTTGATCCCAGGAGGCGGAGATTGCAGTGAGCCAAGATTGCACCACTACACTCTAGTCTGGGCAACAGAATGAGACTCCATCTCTTTCTCTCTCTCTCACTCACTCTCTGTCTTTCTCCTCTCCTCTCTCTCTCTCTCTCTCTCTGTCTTTCTCTCTCCTCTCCTCTCTCTCTCTCTCTCTCTCCACACACACACACACACACACATACACATATATCTATATCTATATCTATACATATATCTATATCTGTGTGTGTGTGTGTGTGTGTGTGTGTAAAACCCTTTTGACAAGCAGGAACTCTTTTGCTTTTAGCATCAAACACTGGTAGACACATATCAATGTCCATATCCTATTAACTCTCTTGCTTTCCTGTTCTGTGGAGTTGTCTAGCAATATTCTGTACAAGACCTATTTCCAATGATCATTGTAGTAACAGATATTGAGGGAAATTAGCACTTGTATTATTTCACTTATTATGTCACTGTGTCTGGGCAGAGAGAGGTGAGTGTCTCTCTCATTCTTCATATAAGGTAAACTAGGCAGCAGGTTAGACTAAGACCATGTCACAATTTATGCTGGCTAATTTCTGAACAGAACCTCAATCTGACATTAACTCCAACCAACTATGCTGCTTTTTTCTTTTTTCTTTTTTTTTTTTTTTTTGTATTATTTGGGTAAATGTCCAATCTTTCTCTCCTGTTACATTTTTTTCTTATTAGTATGACTAAAGATTTATCAATATTATTTATCTTTCCAAAGCACTGGATTTTTGGTTTGATGTTTTCTACTGTTTTTCTGGTTTATTTTATTTTATTCCCTTTTGCTCTTCTCTTTAATATTTCCTTTTTGGATTTAATTTGCTCTTCTTTTTCTAGTTTATTAAGGTGAAACTATAGATTATTGATTTGACAACTTTGTTTTTTTGAGATAAAGTCTGGCTATGTCACCCAGGCTGAGGGGAAGCTGGGGTATAGTGGCACGCTCATAGCTCACTGTAGCCTCTGCCTCCCAGGCTCAAGTGATCCTCCCACCTCAGCCTCCTAAGTAGCTGGGAATACAGGTGTGAGCCACCATGCCTAACTAATTTTGATATTTCTTTTCTCTTTTTTCTTTTTCTTTTTCTTTCTCTTGTTGGTACAGACGGAGTCTCACCATGTTGCCCAGGCTGGTCTCGAACTCCTGGGCTCAAGCTATCTTAGCTCCTTGGCCTCCCAAAGTGCTGAGATTACAGGTGTGAGTCATCAGGCCTGGCCAACTGTGCTGCTCTTTAAGATCATTTTAATTCTGCTTTAAGATTTGAGAAGGACAAACTGTGCCACTAAACAATTGTAGTCATTTAAGTTGAAAACAATCAAGCAGTCTTTATGTTACCTTAGTTTATTTCTACTTCTTTATTTCTATATTGATGTCAAGGTGAGTGTGTGTGTGTGTGTGCGTGCGCGCATGCACGCGCGCGCGTGCATTACCCCGATGAAGTAACTGCTGCAGATTCCTGAAGGTCACATACTTTTGGATTATTTTGTATGTGAATGTGTGTGTGTGTATATATCAATGGATTTTATCTACCCATAACTCTGGATTCACAGCACCCATAACTCTGGATTCACAGCACTCATAATTGAAGAGACACCAATGAGAACCATACTCATCCTATAGCCAATATTCTAAATATCTAATTAAAAACTAGCAACATAATGGGAGCTCTAATGCGGAGGTTCCTGAAAGAAATACATTTTAAGCTAGGTTTGGTTGGGAACTGAGTGGCAAATACACACTTAATCACAAAAAGCAATGCTAGATATTCTAAAATGGATAGTATTTGGTATCTGGCAGGTACTAAAAATAAACTCATTTAGTAAAGTGCAATGGTAAAAAAATAATGAAAGACTTCTGTTTCTGGGAACATGGTGTAGAAGTACATTTCCCTATTCATCCCACTAAATACAATTGAAAACCGTATATTTTATATAAAATAAATATAGCAATACTCTAAAAGGTAGAGAAAAGAAGGCAGACCAGCTAGGGACCTCAGGACCCAAGGAGCTACAAAGTGGTGAATTCTAGGGTTTTCTTTTTGCCTCACATATACTTGCCTTGGAGTTGAAGAAGCCAGCAATCTGGAAATGCCCATGGTCACAAACAATTTAAAAACTCCAACAATTTCAGAGCCTATTATTGGTCTATTCAGGGATTCAGCTTCTTCCTGGTTTAGTCTTGGGAGGGTGTATGTGTCCAGGAATTTATCTATTTCTTGCATAGAGGTGTTTATAGTATTCTCTGACAATAGTTTGTATTTCTGTGGGATCGGTGGTGATATCCCCTTTATCATTTTTTGTTGTGTGTATCTGATTCTTCTCTCTTTTCTTCTTTATTAGTCTTGCTAGGGTCTATCAATTTTGTTGATCTTTTCAAAAAAAAAAAAAAAAACAGCTCCTGAATTCATTGATTTTTTTGAAGGGTTTTTTTGTGTCTCTATCTCCTTCACATCTGCTCTGATCTTAGTTATTTCTTGCCTTCTGTTAGCTTCTGAATATGTTTGCTCTTGCTTCTCTAGTTCTTTTAATGGTGATGTTAGGGTGTCAATTTTAGATCTATCCTGCTTTCTCTTGTGGGCATTTAGTGCTATAAATTTCCCTCTACACACTGCTTTAAGTGTGTCCCAGATATTCTGGTATGTCGTGTCTTTGTTTTCATTGGTTTCAAAGAACATGTTTATTTTTGTCTTCATTTCGTTATGTACCCAGTAGTCATTCAGGAGCAGGTTGTTCAGTTTCCATGTAGTTGAGTGGTTTTGAGTGAGTTTCTTAATCCTGAGTTCTAGTTTGATTGCCCTGTGGTCTGAGAGACAGTTTGTTATAATTTCTGCTCTTTTACATTTGCTGAGGAGTGCTTTAAACTATACTACAAGGCTACAGTAACCAAAACAGCATGGTACTGGTACCAAAACAGAGATACAGACCAATGGAACAGAATAGAGCCCTCGGAAATAATACCACACATCTACAACCATCTGATCTTTGACAAACCTGACAAAAACAAGAAATGGGGAAAGGATTCCCTATTTAATATACAGTGCTGGGAAAACTGGCTAGCCATATATAGAAAGCTGAAACTGGATCCCTTCCTTACCCCTTACACAAAAATCAATTCAAGATGGATTAAAGACTTAAATGTTAGACCTAAAACTATAAAAACCCTAGAAGAAAATCTAGGCAATACCATTCAGGTCATAGGCATGAGCAAGGACTTCATGAGTAAAACACCAAAAGCAATGGCAACGAAAGCCAAATTGACAAATGGGATCTAATTGAACTAAAGAGCTCCTGCACAGCAAAAGAAACTACCATCAGAGTGAACAGACAACTTACAGAATGGGAGAAAATGTTTACAATCTACCCATCTGACAAAGAGCTAATACCCAGAATCTACAAAGAACTTAAACAAATTTACAAGAAAAAAATCAAACAACGCCATCAAAAAGTGGGCAAAGGATATGAATAGACACTTCTCAAAAGAAGATATTAATGCAGCCAACAGACACATGAAAAAATGCTCATCATCACTGGCCATCAGAGAAATGCAAATCAAAACCACAATGAGATACCATCTCACACCAGTTAGAATGGCAATCATTAAAAATTCAGGAAACAACAGGTGCTGGAGAGGATGTGGAGAAATAGAAACACTTTTACACTGTAGGTGGGACTGTAAACTAGTTCAACCATTGTGGAAGACAGTGTAATGATTCCTCAAGGATCTAGAACTAGAAATAACATTTGATCCAGCCATCTCATTACTGAGCATATGCCCAAAGGATTATAAATCATGTTGCTATAAAGACACATGCACACGTATTTTTATCGTGGCACTATTCACAATAGCAAAGACTTGGAACCAACCCAAATGTCCATCAATGATAGACTGGATTAAGAAAATGTGGCACATATATACCATGGAATACTATGCAGCCATAAAAAAGGATGAGTTCATGTCCTTTATAAGGACATGGATGAAGCTGGAAACCATCATTCTGAGCAAACTATCGCAAGGACAGAAAACCAAACACCGCATGTTCTCACTTATAGGTGGGAATTGAACAATGAGAACACATGGACACAGGGTGGGGAACATCACACACCGGGCCTGCTGGGGTGAGGGGGAAGCGGGGAGGGATAGCATTAGGAGATATACCTAATGTAAATGATGAGTTAATGGGTGCAGCACACCAACATGGCACAAGTATACATATGTAACAAACCTGCACGTTGTGCACATGTACCCTAGAACTTAAAGTAAAAAAAAGAAAAAAGAAACCAACAAAATCTTGTGGCTTTCTTTTCTGGAAAACAAACAACACCCTGCTGGGGTAATGCCAGAGAGCGCTAAGGAAGCTAAGGTGTTCATCCCACCAGCCAATGATGAGTCTTCCCCTACCCCTTATGGTGTCAGTGTATACCATATGGGGAGACTGAGCTTCCAACCTCACACCAAGATGGTGTCAAAGACAACCTAGTAGAAAGTCAAGACTTTAACCCCTGCCCAGCAGTAATAAGGCCACCCCCACCGTAGTGTCAGGAAAGATCCCATGAAAAACTGGAATTCCCATCCCCAATGAGCAATAACAGGGAGTCCCCATCTCAGATGTTAAAGGGGCCAAATGGGGAATCTGAACTTTTACCTTCACTTACAGATAACAAGATGACAGAGAAAGCTAGCTAAAACAGAAGGGTTAAATAAGTCCCAGAATCTCAGTATATAACGTGAAAATATCCAGTTTTCAATTCAAGTCACTTATTATATGTAAAGCCAGAAAGATCTGAAAGTGAATAAAAAAGATATTCAATGGATGCAAACAGCAAGGTTCCAGAAATGTTAGAATTACTGAAAAGATTGTAAAGCATACATGATAAAAAACACTTCAATGAGTAATTACAAACATACCTGAAACAAGTGAAAAAATAGAAAGCACCAGCCAAGCAATAGAAACTGCCAGTGAAGTAATAGAAGATATTATGAAGAACCAAATGGAGAGTTTAGATCTAAAAACTAAAATGAGTAAAACACTTAGTAGACGGGCTTAACAGCAGATTTTTTCCAAATGGATCAATTCTTTGAAAACATAAACTACCACCACTCACCTAATACAAAATAGATTATTTCAATGGTCATAACTATTCATGAAATTGGATTTACAATTTTAAAACTCCCTCTAAGATATCTCCAGGACCAGATGGTTGCATTAGATAATTCTAGAAGAATTAAAGCCAATTTGACACAATGTCTTCCAGAAAATAGAAAAGGATGAAATACTTCCCAGTACATTTTATGAAACTGATAATGCTCCAATATAAAAACCAACCAATGACAGTACAAAACAAATAAAAAACTACAAACCAATATTCTCATAATACACTTAACAAAATACTAGCAAATGGAATTATGTTTTATATATATCATGACCAAGTAAAATTTATTTGAGGAATACAAGGCTGGTTCTATATTCTAAATCAATTTATGCAATTACCATATTAATAAGCTAAAGAAGAGAAGTTACCTGATCATATCAATGAAAGCAGAAAAGGCATTTGACCTAATTTAATACTCATTCATGATAATAATTTCAGTAAAGTAGTTGGTTAAGAAAGAACATCTACAACAAAGCTTATATCTAAAATCATACTAAATGATTAAAGACTGAATATTTTTCCCCTAAAAGCAAAATAAGGCAAGGATATCTATTCTAACCACTCTTATTCCACAGGTTGCTAAAAGTTCTGGCCATTGTAATAAGGCAAGAAAAGAAATGAAAATGCATACAAATCTAAAAGGAAGAAATAAATGCAATGGCATGATTGTGTACATAGAAATTACCAAGCAATTTACAAAAACAAAACACAAAACCTCCTAGAAATAATAACCAAGTTTAGGAAGGTTGCATAATACAAAATAAACATACAACAATTATAACTCCATACAGTATTTACTTCAGTTCTCCCCAAACTGATAATCAGGTTTAATGTAATTTCTATCACAATCCCACCAAGATTTTTTGTGGATATGGACAAAAGTATTCTAAAATTTATATTGGAAGGCTAATGAGCTAGAATATCTCAAACTATTTTAACAAAGAAGAGTAAAGTGGAAGGACTCCATCTACCCAAATTTCAAAACTTGCTTTTTAGGTACAATCATTAAGACTCTGTGTGTGGTACTGATGGTGTAGTATAGATGGAGTGTGTCAAGGCTGGAGGTGTAGGCACACAAACGAATGGAACAGAAGAATCCAGAAGTATTATCACACAAATATACCCAACTGATATTTTGACAAAAGTGCAAAAGCAATTAAATGGAGGAAAGATTGCTTTTTCAATGAATGATGTTGGAGCAATTGGACATCCAGAGGCAATAAATAAATAAATAATAAATAAAAATAAAGCTTGGCCTGCCTCACACTTTCCACATTAATTCAAAATGGAACATGGGCTTAAATATAAAATATGTAACTATCAAGCTTTTAGAATAAAAACGTAAGAAAAAAATCTTGTAAGTCTAAAGCTAGGCAAAGAGTTTATAGACTTGACACCAAAAGCATGATCCATAAAAGAAAAACAAATGATAAATTGAACTTCATAAAGATTTTTAAAATTTGTTCTGCAAAAGAACCTGCTGAGAAAATGAAAAAATAAACTTCAGAGGAAAATATATTTGCAAACTACAAATAACTAGTATTTAGATTATAATAAAGAATTCTCAAAACTCAACAGCAAATAAAACAAATAGCAAACAATTCAATTAGAACATGGGCTTAAGACATAACGAAACATTTCACAATATACGGATAACAAATAAGCACATGAATGATATAAAACATAATTAGTCATTAAAGAAGTGTAAATTAAAACCACTCTGAGTGAACAAAAATCAATTCTAAGTGGGGTGCATAACATTTCATTCCATTCACATAACATCTTCAAATGACAAAATTATAAAATGAAGAACAGGTTTGTGGATGTAGGGAGTAGGGGTGGGGAGTGGGTGTGACTATAAAAGGACAAGAGAGATGCTTGTGGTGATGGAAATGTTCTAAATCTTGGCTATGCCCATGTCAACATCTTGCTTGTATTGTACTATAGTTTTTCAAGAGGTTACCATCGGAGAAAACAGTAAAGGCTACACTGGACCTATCTGCATTATTTCTTACAACTTCATGTGAATATATAATTAATTCAAAATAAAATGATTAATAATAAAAATAATAATTAACTGTAGCTGGTTTTTATTCCAAAGAAGTAACAAAATTAATCTCAGGACAGAATAACAACTCCACAGAAATCTGTATGAAAAAGAAGTCTTCCGAAGGGCACGTTCTGAAATGAGAAATGATGGGGGTGAAGAGGGTTGAATTATCGAAAATAATAAATAATTTTGAATGGTTAGGATAATCCTAGGAGAGATACAGTAAAGGGATCAGGAAATGAAGAAAAGGGGGAAGATGTGTGGAAGTTCAAAATCAGAGGGTCAGGAGCAGATTGGCAGAGCCCCCCGAAAATAAATAAGGCCAAGGAGGATTTTCACATGGATGAAATGACTGAGGAGATGTTTTTAAAAAGGATATCTATATTTAATTTATAGTGACTTGTCATATAACAACCCTGAATTTCTCCAAATCTTCTAGAAAAGCTTTTTGGTTTGTGTTCCCTTGAAGGAGACTGGAAGACAAGAAGAAGAGAGGAGAGACTTGCCCTTCCCCACGTGCTTGCTGTTTCTACTAGCATTAGCCTGGCAAGGGCTCTACACTGTGGTCACAGGAGACTGTTTCCAGTCTCCACATGGTCTCCTCCTCAAGATTCTACACTCCAATATCTCCAAACTCCTCCCTTTGTTATCCCATCTCATCGTTGCCCCTTCTCTTCCCTTTGTAGATGTTTGCTGCAACTGCTACCTCAGTGTTACCTTAACATTCCTTTTGCATCTTTTCTATTCCCTAATGTATTTTAAACTAAACCTTCATGTTTTTCTTTGTGTTAAATATCTTGGATGGTTTCTTTTTTCCTGACCAGACTTTAATATTATACTCATATGAATAATATTCATGAGTGCAAGATTTTTATAAGCACAGATGGAGACAAGTAGTGGACTTGGAAGATGTACAGACTGAAAGCTTCACTTCCTTTGAGACTGACCACAGGCAGAACTAGGAAAGTAATTTAGCATTGCACGAGAGCACTGCCTCAAATCAGTAGCCTTTTATGTTAATATGATATTTATGTTTTCCCAAATAATAAATTCAACTGTGTCAACGTTTTGCCCCTAGGTATAAAATAACACTTTTGGGTGGCTTTTCTGCCAGGCGACCAATGAGGTTAGCATATAATTCATTTATTTGTCTTTTAATCCAATCCGTTATGACATGGCAGAAATAATTTTACTAGAAAATGTATAATTATCATACCAAAGGGAATCAAAGATTAGAAAGACTTAAGTTGAAACCTCAACTGGGTCTTAAATGGTGCCTCTGTAGGTAATAAATAGGCCCGTATTTCATGAATTTACACTTTAATCATTGCAGTGTCTGTTTCGAGCACACAGGCATGTTATTTGTAATTGAGATACACATCCAGATTTCAGTTTAACTTGGAGGACCTCTATAAAAAGGCTGAATATACTGAAGAGCTTCACTGAGTGGTCAAGGACAAACATGGGTTAATTCAGGGAGATGCTAGCTGTGTAAGAAAGGACTTGAAAGGATCACCCTACCCAGACATGGTAGAAACCCCAGACTAAGAAAGGACAACCAACCCTACTAAGACATGGTAGAAACCCCTGCACCAACTTCTCTTCAAGATTCCTTTCTGCCATGTTCCAGGTTTTTCTCTCCCTTCTGGTGGCACCAAACTCCATCCTCAAGAACTCTTAAATTGTTGCTTTTCAACTTCTCAACAAGGCAGAGAAGTGTGGGTAGAGAAAGGTGTTTCAGCTAATGTTTCCGAAATTGGAAAAAGGCAATCTAGGTAGGACTTCCTGTCTTGCCATTGGTGGATTCGTTTATTCTAAAGGGATTTTTTTTTTTTTGGCTCCATGCAAACTGAAAAATCTAGGCTTAGTTCTTTTTAAGTATGAATTGATTCCCAGCTCAAACAATGTTATCTACCTCTTGGTTCTGTTTCCTCAGAGCTACTTCAGTTCCCAATTCTGCCCAGAGACACCAAGGAAGCTTCACATTTACAGAATCTCATTCCAGTCTAGCAATTGACAGTTTGTTTTTCTGAAAGCTTAGGTAGAAGTGTTCAGGTTGTATCTTCTCTGGCATACCTGCTTTGAGACATGTGCCCGTTTTTAAAGTGCACTGAGTCAAGCACGATAGAATGAGGTAACTAGGCTGGCCCAGAACACATGTTCTACTCTTGTATTCTGTGAGTGAAATCAACTTTACCTGAAAAATATGAGATGGGAGTGGGCAAGGAATGGCTCAGAGGAAAATAAGGATACCAGTGCTACAAAAAGGAATGGATCTGGGTAAACAACGACAACAAAAAGACCACTATATGTTATTTCTGTTACAAAGCCATGTTGTAGCATCTCTATCTGAGTACTAATTTCTTTTCATATCTCTGATTTGGCTTCTCTGCTTTCAAAATACCTAGCAGCTGCCTGGTTAATCTGAAACTTGAGTCAGTTTATTTCTTGTTGTATTCACTGAGGATTCATCTTTGTTCTAAGATGAACCTCCATACGTGATATTGTGGGTGGTGCATAACAGACGGTTCTGTTGTCTTTTTAAGGGCATTGATAGGGCTCTTGAGAAAATATAATTTAGCAGAAGGTGGAATCTGTGTTCTCATAACTGCAACCAAGATGCCTTGACTCTAAATTAAGAAAATAAAATATCAATAACATGACTTGTCCCTAGGTCCTTTGCTTCTGATTCTAGAATTAGCAATGTCCAATTTAGAAGATCTGAGTAACCAGTACAGTTTGAAGCCTGGGGCACAGCTGTCATTAAGGTATGACTAGATGAGTCAGGCAGTTTTTGCCTACACACTGGACAACTAGCTGTAGCTGTACTTACAAAGAAGGATGGAGAGAAGAGGATGCTTGTAGAGGGGATCTAAATGCTTGTATAACACAGCAGAGAGCAAGCTTTAAGAAATTGTTTTGTTGGGATTTTCATAGGAGGCTGATTACACTAGGATCTAAGTGAGAAGTATCTTATTTTTCTGGGCAAAAATCCATTAGAAGAACCAAAGGAAGTTCAGAAGAGATTTTGTGAGATAATAGAAGGAACCTGTTGTGACAGCTTGGTTATGGTTATAGAGAACTAAGCACACAGAGTCACCACGCTACCCAGACATGTTAGAAATCCCTGCGCAAACTTCTCTTCATGATGCTTTCCTGCCATGTTCCAGGTTTTTCTCTCCCTTCTGGTGGCACCAAACTCTGTCCTCAAGAACTCTTAAGTTGCTGCTTCTCAGCCTGAATCTCTCTCTCTCTCTCTCTCTCTCTCTCTCTCTCTCTCTCTCTAATTTTACGTTAAGTTCTGGGATACCTGTGCAGAACACGTGCAGGTTTGTTATAGGTATACATGTGCCATGGTGGTTTGCTGTACCTATCAACCCGTTATCTACGTTTCAAGCCCAGCATGCATTAGGTATTTGTCCTAATGCTCTCCCTCCCCTTGCCCCCCTTGAATCTCTTATTTAGCAAATCTTCCTGGCTATAGCTGGTAAGCCTGGGGTGGACATGGTGTTCAAACCTAGGGACCTGGAACTGGGACATAGAGAAAGTAAACAATTTCACCCTGAGAAGCAGCACCAAAATCCTGGATCATGATGATGCAGGAGGCTGCCATTCTCCCTCACTTCCCCGCCCCACCCCTCTTGCATTGTCCAAATATCCTCATTTCTCCTTTACTTCCTGGCCCCTTCTGCTTACAGTAAATGGAGGTGCTGCTTTTTTAGCCACAGAACACATCCATCTCATTTTGTTCATGTCCACAGTTAAACACACAGATAGTAGGCAAGAATTATAGAGGCATTTGGTGTACCAGCTAAGGAGAAGGTTACAGATGTCAAAAGTTCTCAATAGACTTGTTAATTTAACACATACATTCTCTCTGAATCATCAAAGCTAACAGAAGGAACTGATATTATGGGTAATCCAAATATAATTTGTTTGGTTTTGAAAATTGTTCTATTCCAATATTTGAATACCAGTGTGCCTGGTGTTCAGGGAATTCACAACATGGAAGCAGCCATATGGTACCTGGTGGCCAGTGGCCTCTGAAAGAACAAGTGATTCCTCAATCCTACTTCTGGTAAATGCCTCCCTGCTCTGGATCCCTCCCAGGCATGGGTAGACACATTTCCTAATCCAGTGCAAAGCACCAGCCTGAGTGGAGCTGTCTACACGTTCTCATCTCATATGGAATTCTTTCTTCTCGTACTTACAATAAGGATGACAGCAGTTGCAATGAAAGGGCCTCAAGCAAAAATAGACAACCCAAACCAACTTGCATCTATCCTGCTTCCTTCCATAATAGCATAAGTTATCCTTTAGTAATTTTTCTGCCTTTAAAGATTATCTTGGGTTTATTATCCATTTGATGGTTTTAAGAATCAAAATTAATATAGCTAAAATAAACTATAGCTAAAATAGTTTTCCAAATGATTATTTGAAATGGAACCATAAAATTCACCTAAAATTCAACTCCCGTTCAGATTGACTTAAATAATTAGGGTATATTCACACCAGGAAACAGTGTGAAGCCTTTAATAAGAATGAAATTTACTATTTCTGTGGGAATATTGGGCTGGAAATAAAAAGGAATGAGATAAACATATGTACATGAAAAGATGTAAATTGTTACATCTTTGCTAAATTGTTAAAAAGAAAGAGGAGGTTACAGTATGTTATGTATAGCACTCTGTTTTTACTAACTAGTTAACTGAATATGACAGACTAATATGAGTGAAAAAAAGATCTGGAAGAAAGCCTACCAAATTGTTAATGGTATTTATCTCTAAAGGATAGACTTCAATGAACAGAGATGAAGAGTTTTTACTTTTGTTGTGGTGGTTGTTGTTGTTGTTTTGAGACAGAGTCTCATTTTGTTGCCCAGGCTAAGTGCAGTGGTGTGATTTTGGCTCACTGCCTCCTCCACTTCCTGGGTTCAAGAGATTCTCATGCCTCAGTCTCTTGAGTAGCTGGAATTACAGGTGTACACCACCGCACACAGTTATTTTTTGTATTTTTAGTAGAGATAGGGTTTCACCATGTTGGTCGGGCTGGTCTTGAACTCCTGATCTCAAACGATCCACCCATGTTGACCTCCCAAAGTGTTGGGATTACAGGTGTGATCCACCGCACCTGGCCTACTTTTCATCTTGTATAATTCAAAAAATAGTAGAGTAATGAGTGATTTAGTGTTACTTATTCTTTTTATTTTCATATTAAGAAAGTGTTTCTACAATTCTTTGTGGTTCTGTTTGAAAATAGGATCATTCGCTTTTTTAAAGAAGCTTCATCTAAAATTCCTCCTGCTCACTTTTATGTTTCTATTAACTATCGTGTTGACAGTGTTTTAACTAACAGTGGAATTTTTTTGTATCTTTATGTATTTTTACCCTTTGATCTACTTTTGTTCACTTAAAAATCTAGGCAGTTTGTCTCAACATTTCACTTACAATTTTAATTAAACTTAATTACATTTAAATGCATTTAAGATGTCTTTAATAGTTAACGAAAATCATACACAATAAGGCTGAACTCAATATATAATCTTGTTATAAGAGGTATGTATCATGGGGAGACTGAATTAAAAGAACTTTCCTTTTTTTTTTCATTTATTTTAAGAACACATGATAAGATGTGGAGACTCTCCCCAGGGTTTTCATTTTATATAACTAGTCTTAGAATGAACTGATAAATTAGTTTTATTAAAATACAAGAAGTAATTTGTTATTAAAAGTATAATATAAAAGATGGAAAATACTACTGATAATAGTTATTGATAGTTATTATAGTAGTTATTATAATAGTTATTGATATTATAATAGTTATTGATAACTAATAGATAGATATAATAGTTATCAGTAATAGATATTGAACACTTATCATTTGATGAGTACATGTACTGACTCATTTAGCCCAACCATAAAACCATGATAGTTTCTCTTCTTCCTTCCTTCCTTCTTCCTTTCCCTTTCCCTTTCCCTTTCCCTTTTCCTTTCCTTTCCTCCCTCCCTCCCTCCCTCCTTCCTTCCTTTCTCTCTCTCTCTTTCTTTCTTTCTTACTTTTTTTCCGGGTCTTGCTCTGTTGTGTAGACTGGAATGCAATGATACAATCATAGCTCACTGCAGCTTCAACCTCCCGGAGTCAAGCAATCCTCCCACCTCAGCCTCCTGAGTACCTGAAACTACAGGTTTGCATAATCACACCTAGCTATTTCTTCTTTTAATTTTTTTACGTTTTGTAGAGACAGGTCTGACTATGTTGCCCAGGCCGGTCTGGAACTCCTGGGCTCAAGCCATCCTCCTGCCTCAGCCTCCTAAAGTGCTGGGATTACAGGCATGAGCCATCTCACTCAGCCAATAGCTTCTGTTATTATCTCTATGTTACAGATCAGAAAACAAGCAGAGAAAAGTTAGGTAACTTGCCTAAGGCTGACAACAAGTGAGAGGCAGAAAGGGATTTAAAGACAATTTTAAATCTAGTATTCTTCCTTAATTTCTAGAAATTAGTATACTAGTATAAAACTGTCTTTAAATTGTCTTTAAATCCCTAGTATACTAGTATACTAGGTTATACTAGAAAGTAAGAAAGAGAGAGAGTGATTTCCCCAGGGATAGCAGGAAGGCTTCCTAGATTGGATGGTATTCTGCACTATGTCATGTATACAGTATGGTTAAGAGATGAGTATGTGGACTGGCAATTTAACAAAGGAGAAGGTTCTATTTGGAGAACTCTGTTCAGGAGGTAAGTCACACTGAAGGTAACTCGCTTCCAGGTAAAAAGCAATATACAATATTATGGGTACTTCTGAAAAGAAAGAAACTCATTTGTAATCCAATTGCCTTAAAACAAAAATGATTCTCAATTTTTCTTTTATTTATCAAGCCTATATTGAGCACTAGCTCTGTTAATGCTCCCTTCTGAGTACTGGGAAGTACGAATATGTTTAATATAATCCTTACCTGCAGGTAGCTCACAGCTAGGTATGGATCATTGAAAACATTGCAAGTCTATTATACTGACAAGTATATTCACATCCCAAATTGTATTTTTAGTGCGAAGCCTCTTTCTGAGCAATCACCACCTGCAGTTGTTCTTTATAAGCCTCCTGGGATAAATGAAAATGAAGAATAGCAGTTGGAACAGTACAGCCAACATCCTTAGTTTGTCATACAGGTGCAAGTTCACATGTCATTATGTTCCTTGTCTCTTTTCTTCTGAGATGACTGTCTGGACTATTGGATCCATCTCCTCTACTGTTTCTACCACTGTTGCTACTGTAAAATGCATCAAAACAAGCTATCCCAGCCAGGGTTCCCTGGGAAATTGAGTGAGGTTGTGCAAAGGAAGTCTGGTGGAAGACAGAGCTGCAGCTCAGTGCTGCGGTCATCTTCAGCATTGATGAATGAGTCATCCTTCACAGATTAGCCAGTCAGGTCCTGTGAGGAAAGTCTTCTCTTTCTCATCCCTGAGTAATAAAACTCAACTCCTTAGCAGCACCAGCCCCAGACTGTCACCTGCCAGCTTAGTTTGCCTCTCTTCATCTTCATTTAGAATCATCTACAATGACATAGAAACTCTCTTGGGGACTCAAGCTTCCATATATTACCATTCTCAATAGGTAAATTCTTTGGGACTGAGAATGCAAAAACCAAACAAACAAACAGAAAACCACCATTTGACTTATTTAGAATTAGAGTAAGGAAATTCCTGAGGGATTGTTTATCAGTGTTTTCATTTTACAGATGAGACACAGAAAGGTGGGCTCACTTTCCGGAAGTCGATGGCTGAGTGAAGTGATCTAGCTTCAGGGTCAGAACTTTACTACTACATTTTAATTGACAATAGTTTGGTAATTTTTATTTTATTTTTTTTAATTTTAGGGACGGTAATAACTTTTCTGAAATTTAGTCAGGAACATAGGTTTGAAGCTTTTGAAACAGAGATGTGAAAGAGAAACTAGGCCAAAAGGACCCGAGGGTAAAATCATAAGGTTGACAATCATGACAGTCAAAGAGGGTCATTGAAATTCTTTCATTGGTTAGACCTCTCTGCTCATTATCCATGAATGATGAACTAACTCTGTGCTAACACTCAAGTGTAGGCCATTAACAGAGTGGCCCTCTCTCAGTGCTACACCAAGGGTAAATGAGTAGGGTTTGAACTGGTAGAGGGAGAGGGGCATTCTGACATGAACCATCCTCTCCAGCTTCACTAAGACATTGCCGTTCCCTCTGTAAAGGCTTCCTGATCGTAGAATGGCAGGTATCAATGTTAGAAGAAGCCTTAGATAAGTTTGTGTCAAAATCAATGTGGAAAACCCTTCCAGATCACCCCAGATAGACAAAGGCTTTACATTTTGCTTAAACACCACTTACAAAAAGCACATTACCTCAACAGACAACCCATCCTATAATTGGATAACTTAATAGAAAGAAAGTACTACATTTACTTTTGCACTCATCTGCCTTCTATAACATTTGCCCACTGGTCCCCTCAAAGAAGTGTGAGACCACCTCTTGGGACTTGTAAACTGATCAGCTCAACCTTTGATTTCCCTCACCCGATAAGCAGCCAATATCATTTCCATTTGAAATCATCACTTCTTCCCTGAATACCTTCATTAAACATACATTTATTATATACCTACTGTATGTGCAAACCATGCCAAAAGCTAAGAATATTGAGCAGATAAACAACTGTCCTTGTTAGTTTATGGTACAGATATTTAGAAAAACAGTTATAGTGTAACATGATCGTTGATGTGCCTAACCCTAACCCTAACACAGATGCTTAGCACAATGCCTAGTACATGGTAGCCAGTTGATAAATATCCACAGAAAAATAAAATCCTTAAGTTAGCATTAATTGGGCAGGTGATAAGAGAAACTTTTTAGAAGAATTGGCATTTGAATTAAGTCTTTGGAAACTAAGTACTTATGACCTACACCAAATAAGAGGTTCTAAGTTGAACTCAATTTTATTTTCTCAGTATACTCAGGTCTAGGAAATAGTGAAGTCAGGTTTGGTGGATGCTCAAGGCAGGAACTATGACCCTTGTTCTGGTTTTCTAGTATTGCCAGTGAGAGAGAAGAGCTTCTGCTAGCCACAGGCCTTCTTTACTCTCGTTGGTTCAGGACTTCACCATCCCCACCACTTAGCACACCAACCTCCCTCATTTACCCAGTGTGCACATGCTATCCTGGAAGAGGAAAAGGAGACAAGAAATACAAATATAAAAGCAGGCTTCCGGTACCACAAGATGTGTCCATTTGTTTGCACATACACACTCACACACATACATACAACACACATTTGTATACACAATGAGAGGCAATAAGATGCAGTGAAAAAACTGTATCTTTGGAATAAGGTAGGCCTTGGTTTGAGCCTTGCCTCCATCACTTACTACCTGTGTGACCCAAGGTGAACACTTCATCTTCTCAAGCCTCAGTTTTCTCATTTGTAAAAGAGAAAAAAAGAGTTACTATCCCACAGAGCTGTTGTAAGAGTTATCTGAAAGTGTGTATGCAAAATGCCCCCTTTCCAGCAACGTAGAGGAAGGCTTGCTTTCACCTTTCATAATCTGTTACCTAGTGAAGTAGAGTGAGTGTCTCCTTCATCATAATAAGGTCGTCTCCCTCCAAGGTGCTAGAAGGCCCTTTCTCCATCAAAAATTTACTCAACAGAAAAAAGGCCACCAGTTAATATTTCAGTTTATGACCTCCAAGGACTATTTTGCAAACCATCTCACACTTCCTCATAAATGTTGCATCAGCCGAGATATTTTCTGAGATTTTGCTTTCTGAGTTCAAGGCTATGTCTTGTTTGTCTTTGTATCACTTTAAGTGTCCTGTGCTTGTAAAGTGTTTTTGCACTGCAGGTGAAGGTCAGTGTGACCTGGGAAAGGGGCACAGCCTTACTTCCAGCCTTCCAAGCCATGTGCATTTTGAGTTCAAATACAGATTCCATCACTTGCCAAACTGGCGGGGCAAGTTAACCTCCCAAACTTGCCTTCTCTCATCAGTCAAATAAGGAAAACAGTGTCCTTCTTACAAGTGTGTGAGGAGATTCATAGAAATACTTTAACAAAGAACTTAGAACAATGCTAAGTGTCTTATTTAAAATATTGCGTGTGTGTGTCTGTATTTACCTTTGCTTTTTGTTGTTGTTTCTCCGAGATGAAAGAAGGCTTAGAAATGTGGTTTTTTTCTCTTTTTAATTTTCCCTTTGATCTTCAGTCACTCTCTGACCTTGGAGAGGTGGACATAATGAGGAAAGCCATCAGCTAGTATTTTTGAAAAGTTAACTATTCCCTCTGCGTCTATGATTCCTCAACTACAAAACTGTGATGCAAATGCTACCTTCACAGTGTTCCCATAAAAATTAAATGAGCTAGCATTTGTGCAGTGCCTTGCTCAGAGCAGGTGCTTAATTAATGGTAGTGATGATTATTAATGCTACCATTAAATGCATCCAAAGCACTGACACACTTCCTTCCTAAAACAACCTCAGAATTATTGGCTTATGTGAGGAATAATATCACCATCTTTTAAAAAAATGTATCTGAATTAGCTTGTCAAAAAGCTACCACACACACACTCACACACACACACAAACACACACACAAACAGAATTAATTGACTCTTACACTGGAGCAAGATATAAATAATCTTCTATTTCTCTAGTACTAATTATGTTTGTTTGTGTGCCCCTACTAATGAATCAAGTTTATGCTTAAGGACAAAATAAACAAAGAAATTATTTCCAATTTAAGACTAAGAATCTAAGACTATTTTTAAAATATCCTGCTGTTTTTTGAATAAATTCTCTAAAAAGTAGGAAAAAAAGGGCAATCCCTTTAATGAATGAGTCTCCTCTAGCATTTCCACTTCTATTGCATTTGGAAATGAAACCGTCTCTTTCCGGTTTCATTTGCAAAGGCAGTAATGTTAATACTATTACTAACAAAGTAGCAAATATAACTACTTCAACCACTCCAACAC
Organism: Theropithecus gelada; assembly: GCF_003255815.1. Classification (NCBI taxonomy): domain Eukaryota; kingdom Metazoa; phylum Chordata; class Mammalia; order Primates; family Cercopithecidae; genus Theropithecus; species Theropithecus gelada. The sequence goes on along the minus strand of NC_037682.1, from coordinate 79,893,588 downwards.
CACTCCAGTACCACCATGTTTAAACTTCATGTAACATTAGTCACTTTGAAAAATCTACTTCTCTTATTTGGAGGAGAACAGAACAGCTACCATGATTAAATCAGTTGTTATCATACACAGGTCAAATTCAAAATTAATCAAGTAATCACATAATAGTCATAGTTATTCCTCCCTTTTCTTCCTCTTTTCTTTTATTTTCTCCTTCCTTCTTTCTTTACTTTTTCTTTCTCTCTCTCTCCGATTCCATTTTCTTTTCTCCTCTCTCTCTTCTTCCTTTTCCCCCTTCCATCTCCCATCCATTTTTTCTTCCTTTATTCCTCCTCTCTGTTTCCTCTCTCTTTTCCTCCCCTCCCTCCCTTTTCTCTTACTCTTTCTTCCATCTTTCTTCCTTTCTTATTTATTTTATTCTTTTAAAATATGTATGAACATGTTCCAGCCACTGTATAAGGTTGTTGAAATAAAAAAGATAAATATCACATTTCCATGTACCACAAACCTCATATTGAAAATTTGCTCAGCGTTTTGCAGTGTAGAAATAATTTGGCTCCTTTATTTTAAGAGTGAAAGAAATCTCCATAAGATGACTCAATTATATATTTTTTTCAGGTGAGAAAAATGAGGCTTGGAAAATTTGAATGACTTGTCAAATAAGAATATGACAGGTAATTAAGCATTGCCCTGTCTTAAAAGGGTGAAAAGAAATAAGTAGGAAAATTCTTTATTTAAAAATATTCCCACAGAGGGAAAAAAAACCTAGATCTCTATGATTGAAACTAAAACAGTACTTTCTACTTAGGAGTTACTCAGCTCCGGTAGCTTGTATTTTTTAAATAATAAATGTGAAATAAAGATGGTCCCAGAAGTAATAGAATTGTCCTCGTTAGAGGGTGTGCATTGTGGGGGTGGATGATAAATTTACCAGTATAGTCTTTCCCTTTTGAGGCTGCACAATCTGTCTCCCTAATGCAATATAATTATCATCCAAAGTGACACACTGCATGAAGCATCTTGGAATGGAAGTGGAGTTTATTGTGTTCTGGAAATATTTACAGTCATATAAGTTAGATGCTGTCATGAAACCAGTCTAAAACACTATTTAAAATTCTCACTTAGAATATGTTCTAAACATTCTCTTCAGAACAAAGGGTACAGGTGCTTTTGAGAATACTTATTACTTATCCGTGTACCTGTCTACCATTTTTCTCCTTCCTTGTGGTTGGTAAAATCCTGATTTTGCTCAAGTACAGTCCTATGCTTATGTGCTTCAGTTGCTTCGAAGACTAGATCATCTCTTTTATCATTTTAATCCAATGTACTGCTTCAAAATGGGACTTACAGTTTTGTTGAAATAAACTAGCTGCTATTGGAGAAAAAGAAGGCTCTACCAACCAACATTTTTACTCAGTTATTCATTTAAGAATTTTCCTGAGTGCTTACTATGTTCCAGGCATGTACTAGGACCCAGGGATGCAAGGATTAAGCTCAAGGAGCTTACAGCTGGTAAAAGAGAAGAGTCAAAAGGTACTTTAAGTACAGAGAGAGTAATGTTGTCAACTCTAAATCTATATATCTATTTATTATATATATAGAGAGATTTACAATGAAATTGTTTCTCAATAAACCCATCATAAGTTGAAAACATCATGTCAAAAATGCATTTAATATGCCTAACCTACTAAACATCATAGCTTAGCTAAGCTTACCTCGAACATGCTCAGAACACTTATATAAGCCTATAGTTGAGCGAAATCATCTGGTAACACAGTATATTGTAGAGTATTGGCTGTTTACCCTTGTAATCCCATGGCTGAATGACTGGGAGCTATGGCTTATTGCCACTCTCCACAACACAGGAGAGTATCACTAGCCCAGGAAATGATCGAAATTCCAAGTATGGTTTCTACTTAATATGGATTGCTTTCACACCATCATAAAGTTGACATTTTAAAGTCAAACCATCATAAGTCAGAAACTGTCTGTAGTTATACATAACAGTCCTCATGAATACATTAATGCCATTATCACATGAATGGGTTCCCTATTGTCAGAGTGGGTTTATCCCCTCTTGTTCTCTCTGTCTTTTCACCATGTGATGCCTTCTGTCCTGGTATGATGCAGCAAGAAGGCCCTTTCAAGATGCTAGCCCCTCAGTCTTAGACTTTACAGCCACCAGAACTGCAAGCCAGTAAATCTCTATTATAAATTACTGAATATGTGGTATTATGTTATATTTATATAATATGTACTAAAACATTGATAAAGGAACCAATTCATCAAGAAAATGCAACAACTGCAAATACATATTCACCCAACACGGAAGTACCAAAATATAAAAAGCAATGATTAATAGACGTGAAGGGAGAGATAGACTACAATAAAATCATGTGGGGTAATTCAATACCCCATGTTCAGTAATGGACAGATCATCCAGAGAGAAAATCTGTAGGAAAATGTTAAACTTAAACTATGCTTTAGACCAAATGCACCTAATAGACATATACAAATACTTCATTCAACAGCTGCAAAATACACATTCTATTCAACTGCACACAAATGATTCTCCAGAATAGATCATATATTAAACCATAAAATAAGCCCTAACAAGTTGAAGAAGATTGAAATCGTGTCAAGTATCTTTTCTGACCACAATGGTCTAAAATTAGAATTCAATAATAGGAAAAATATCAGAAAAAGTCACAAGTATGTGAAAATTGAACAATGTGTTCCTAAAGAGCCAATGGGTCAATGAATAAATCAAAAGATATTTTTTAAAAATCTTGAGAAGCAAATGGAAACACATTTAAAACTTATGGGATGCATAAAAATAATAGTCCTAAGAGGGAAGATTATAATAATGAATTCCTGCATCAAAAAAGAAGAAAGATCCCAAATAAACTAACATTAAATCTTAGAGAAACAGAAAAAGAAGAATAAGCTCAAAATTAGCAAAAGGAAGAAAATAATACCGATCAGAGCAGAAATAAATAAAATAGAGATTATAAAAACAATAGAAAAGATAAACAAAACTAAGGATTGTTTTCTTGAAAAGATAAGCCAAATTGACAAACCCATAACTAGACTATGGGAGAAGTCACAAATAAAGGGATAAAGACTCAAATAAATAAAAAGAGAAATGAAAGAAATGACATTACAACCCATGCCACAGAAATACATTTGTCAGACTTATGGTAGGCGAATTTTATCAAAGGATCATAAGAGACTACTAAAACAATTATATGCCAACAAATTTAACTTAAATGAAATGAATAAATTCCTAGACATATACAATCCACCATGACTGAATCATGAAGAAACAGAAAATCTGAACAGATCAATAATGGTTAAGAGTATATTAAATCAGTAATAAAAATTCTCCCATCACAGAAAAATTTCAGGAACAGATGGCTTCAATTCTGAATTCTACCAAATATTTAAATAACTAATACCAGTCTTTCTCAAACTTTTCTGAAAAACGGAAGAGGAAAGAACACTTCCAAACTCATTTTATAAAGGCAGAATTATTCTAATACCAAACCCAGACAAAGACACAAGGACAAAAAAAATCACAGGCCAACATCCTTGATGAATGATGGATTAAAAATTCTTAACGAAATACTAGCAAACCAAATTCAACAGCTTATTAAAAGGATAATTCACCATGAGCAAGTGGGGTTAATTCCTGGAATTCAAGAACAGTTTAATATAGGCTAATCAATAAATTCCATATATCACGTTAATAAAATAAAAAACAAAAACTATGATAATCTCAATAGATGAAGAAAAGAAATTCAACAAAATTTAACATGCTTTCATAAAAACTCACAACAAATTAAGTAGAACTGTTCCACAACACAATAAAGGTCATATAAAAAATTCATAGCTAAACTCATACTCAACAGATGCTTAGACCAATAAAATTGAATAGAGAGCTTAGAAATAAATCCATACATTTACAGCCACTTCATTTTTGACAATGATGTCAAGAAAATGCATTGGAGGAAAGGCAGTCTATGTAATAAATGGGGTTGGAAAACTGGATATCTACACACAGGAATGAGATTGGACCCTTTTCCCACACCACTTATAAAAATCAAAATTGATTAAAGACCTAAACTGTAAACACAGTATAAGAAAACATATGGGGAAAGCTTCATGGCATGCTTTTGGGCAATGACATTTTTTTTTTTTTTTAGTGTGACCCAAAAAGCACAAGCAACAAAAGCAAACACAGACAAATGGGATCACACCAAACTAAAATACTTTTGTACAGGAAAAGAAACAATTACTAGAGTAAGGAGACAACTTATGGCATGGAAGAATATTTGCAAAACATACATCTGATAAGGACTTAACATTCTAAACATATTTGGAACTTAAACAACTCATAAAAAGAAAACAATTACTTGATTTGAAAATGGGAAAAATACCTCAATAGACATTTCTTAAAAGGTGTATAAACAGCCAACAAGTATATGAAAAAAATGATCACCAGTAATCATCAGGGAAATACATATGAAAACCACAGTGAAATATCATCTAATACCTGTAAAATGGCTTTTGTCTTATGTGACAAATGATAAGAAGTATTGACAAAGATGTGGAGCAAAGAGAATCTTTGTACAGTGTTGGTGGGAATGTAAATTAATACAGTCATTATGGGAAACAGTATGGAAGTTCCTCAAAAATTAGAACTACTATATGATCCAGTAATTTCACTACTGGTTATAAATCCAAATAATTTGGAATCAATATGTAAAAGAGAGATCCGCACTCCCACGTTCATTGCAGCATTATTCACAATAGTCATGATATGAAATAAATCTAAGTGTTCATCAGTGAATGAATGGATAAAGAATATGTGGCATATATACATGATGAAATACTATTCAGCTATACAAAGAAGGGAATTCTGTCATTGTGACCACATGAATAAATATGGAGGATGTGTTAAGTGAGTTAAGCCAGGCATAAAAAGAAAAGTACCACATGATCTCACTTATATAGGGAGTGTAAAAAAGTTGAACTGATAGTAAAATGGGGGCAACCTGAGGCTGGGGGGCATAAGGAGTGCGCAGATGTTTGTCAGAGGACACAAAACTTCAGTCGGCCCTTTATATGGGCCTTCAATCTGACTAGAACTTAAAGTCTCCGTGCCAGCACAGCATAATTTCTATTGCTTTGCCCCTTACCACTCTCCCCCTTCCTTTTATTAAAAAAAAATTTTAATCAGAAAATAAGGATAGTTAAATCCTAAGATACAGATTAAGTCATGGTTTAAATGAGGAACAATCAATGCATCAGATTCTGTCCTCTTCTCTGCACACAGTGAATTTATAGTTAAGGATCCCTTTGCTATGAGGGTAGAAAACCTCACTGACTGCTCCAATGAGGAAGAAGACTATATGGACTCACAGGAAGCCTCACAGCAGCCACATGGCAAGCTCTGGGTGGAGCTGCCATTAAGGCACGTTCTCTCCTTGTTGGTGCCAATAATAACAGGGAACAGTGCAGCATGCATTTTAAGACCTGGCCTGGAATAAATATGTTTTGTCTTTCCCTCCCTGAAAAAAAAACAAAAAAAAAACAAACTTCAGTGAGACAAGTGAAATAAGTTCAACAGATCTACTGTACTACATGGTGGTGATATAGTCAATAATAATGTATTATCATAATTTTATATTTATTCTATATCCATTTTGAATATAAGTTGAGCTTTCTCAACCAGAAGCAAGAATTGGTCATTCTTGACACATTTTCCAGTTTTCCACCTCCTCCCAGTTTTTCAGTGTGCTAGAACCATGTATCTGCCTTATACCACCATTTCCCAATGACCATCTATTTACGAGTCATATAGACTCATCCTTTACTCACCTTGGTGACCCCCACAATACCCCATACACAGTGCAGATACGCCACAGTGACCACCTCTAAGTCTCAGCATCCCTCCATGGAACTTGTGCCTACTTTCTCTGAACCCACCAATTAGACTTCCCCATAAGAAACTGCTTGGGCAATGCCCCAGACCCCAAAAACGGTTTTGGTTGTTACGTCCCTTGCTCTATCTCTCCTGCTTCCCAGCCACTGGTTAAATATGCATATGTCCTAGATGACTCCCCGCATGCCATTGATCCTGTGAGGTATGCTAACGCCTTCTCTCTGGGATTTGTAAGTAATACACTGCTTCTGTTATTTCACGTGTTTTGCTATGTTGTATTTTCTGTGTCTCACCTGATCAGCATATTTGAACATAATTTTTTTCCTGGTCAGGGATCTCCTAGAGAATGGTTATCTTGCTATGAATAAACTAGATACAAGACAGATTGTCTGTCAGTATAAACAAGTTTCCTGAGAGAAGGACACTTGGTCACTGATCAGACACTTAGGTATTCAGCCATCTGCCAAGATAAAGAAGTATCCTGTGAAAAACACACTATAAACATCTAAGACCATTTCCCCTGGAACCCCATCAGGGCAGGACTAAAATTTGTAGCCACTCTCCAGAGAGAGACCTCAAGACCAAATTAGAGAAAAGTATAACACAATATATTGTATATTTGAAAATTGCTAAGATTAAATTTAAGCATAGATTTTACATGTTTTCACCACTAAAATAATCATAAGTATGTGAGATAATATATATGTTAAATAGCTTCATTTAGTCATTCCACAATGTGTACAAAACATCATGCTGCATACAATAAATATGTAAATTTTTATCATCAATTCAAAAAAGTTAGAAGTCAACAGACTGGATTTTAAGAACAAGAACAAAATAAGCAAAATTCAACTATACATTGCCTACAAAAAACCCAATTTAAATATACAGACAAAAACTGATTTAAAGTAAGAAGTAGAGAAAGACATAACAATTGTCTCAGTCTGTTCTGTATTGCTACAACAGAATACTTGAGACTGGGTAATTTATAAAGAAAAGAGGTCTATTTAGATCACAGTTCTACAGACTGGGAAGTATGAGAAGCACAGTGTTGGTATCTAGTGAAGTCCATGTGCTGGGTCAAGCCATACCAGAGGAGGTCAAACGGGAAGCGGACATATGTGAAGAAGCAAAATTAAGGGGCACCCTCACTTTATAACAAAACATGCTCAATCGAACTAATCAGTTTCTGTGAGAACTAATCAATCTCCCAGAGCAAGAATTCAGTCATTACCACAAGAACTACACCCAGACACTTATGAAGTATCTGCCCCCATGATTCAAATACCTCCCACTAGTCCCCACCTCTCAACACCATCACATTGGGGATCAAATTTTAACCTAAGTTCGATGGTGAAAAACCATATATAAACCAGTGCATTCCACTCCTGGCCCCTCAATACTGATGTCCATCTCTCATGTAAAATACAATCATTCCTTCCCAATAGTCTCCCAAAGTCCTAATTTGTGTTAGCACCAAAACAAAAGCCAAAAATCAGTCCCATCTGAGACTCAGCACAAGCTCCTTCCAGTTTTGAGTGTAAAATAAAAAACAAGTTATTTACTTCCAAGACACAATTGTGAGACAGACATTTGGTAAATATTCCCATTCCAAAAGGGCGAAGTCATCCAAAAGAAAGTAACGACAGGCCCAAGCAAATGAAAAACGTGATGGAGCAGACATTAAATCTTAAAGGTCATAAGTAATCTTCTTTGACTCCATGTCCCACATCCTTGGTGCACTGGTATGAGGGATGGACTCCCAAGCCCTCACGCACTCAGTCCCAGCTCATGGCTTTGTTACCAGAAAGGGATCCTGATTCAGACCCCAAGACAAGATTGCTGGATCTCACACAAGAAAGAATTCAAGGGAGTCAATAGAGTAAAGTGAAAGCAAGTTTATTAAGAAAGTAAAGCAATTTAAAAAATGGCTACTCCATAAGCAGAGCAGGGGCATGGGCTGCTGGTTGCTCATTTTTTATGGTTCATTCTTGATTATATACTAAACCAGGGATGAATTATTTATGAGTTTTCCAAGAAAGGAGTGGGCAAATCCAAGAACTGAGGGTTCCTCCCTTTTTAGACCATATGGGGTAACTTCCTGACATTGCCATGGCATCTGTAAATTGTCATGACGCTGGTGGGAGTGTCTTTTAGCATGCTAATGGATTATAATTTACATGAATTATAATTATACAAGTAATGAGCAGTGAGAATGACCAGAGGTCAGTCTTGTCGCCATCTTGGTTTTGGTGGGCTTTAGCCAGGTTCTTTACTGATACCTGTTTTATCAGCAAGGTCTGTATCTCATGCCAACCTCCTATCTCATTGTGTGACTGAAAATGCCTTAACTTCCAGGGAATGCAACCCAGTAGGTCTCAGCGTCGTTTTACCCTATTTAAGTTGGAGTCACTCTGGTTCAAATGCCTCTGACAGCTTTGCTAGGCACAGCTCACATGACTGCTGTCATAGATTGGAATCAGATGCCTATAACTTTTCAGTCTAGGGTTACACACTGCCACTGACTCCACCATTCTGGGGTCTGGTAGTGGCCTACACCTATGGATCCACTAGGTATTGTCCTAGTGGGGATTCTCTGTAGTGGCTCTTTCCCTTAGGCAGGTTTTGGCCTAGTCTCCCAAGTTTTATGGTACAACCCCTGAAATCTAGGTGGAAGCCGCCAAGCCTCTATGGCTTTTGCATTCTGTGCACCTGCGGCCCTAACACTTGTAGAAGCTGCCAAAGCTTACCACCTGACTGCTCCAAAGTGGAAGCCTGGGTCACACTTGGGGCCACTGGAGCCATGGCTGCTTCAGCCAGAGCAGCTAGGATTCAGCAATTAGTGTCCTGAAACAATGCAAGGCAGCAGTCCCTCAGGCCTGTCCTCCAAAACTATTTTCTCAAGGCCTGGATGGGAGGGGCAGCCTGGAAAATCTTTGAAATGCTGTCATGGTCTTTTTCTCACTGTTTTCACTATTATGTAAAGCAGTCACTTGACTGCACCCTTGGATTCCTCTTCTGAAAACACCTTTTCATTCCCTACCACATAGGTAGGCTAAACATTTCTCAGATTTTTATGCTCTGCTTCCCTTTTAATTATAAATTCTACCTCTAGGTCATTTCTTTGTTCCCATAATTGAGCATGAGCAATGAAAAGTAACCATACCACTTCTTGGAGACTTTGATGATTGGAAATTTCTTCCACCAGATATCCTAGTCCATTACTCTTAAGTTCAGTCCTCCACAAGGCCCTACAGTGTGAATACTAGGCAGCCAAAAATTTTGCTACGATGTAACAAGGGTGACCTTTGCTTCAGTTCCCAAATAAATACTCCTCATTTCTACCTAAGACTTCGTCAAAATGGCCTTTAATGTCTACGTTCCTATCAATGTTTTGGTCACAGCCATTTAATCTCTAAAACGCTTCAAATTTTCCCTCCCTCATTTTTTTGTCTTCTTTCGAGTCCTTATCAGAACCACCCTTAATGGTCTGTTCATAGAAATACAGCCTTTTTCAAGGCTAATCCTCCAAAGTCTTTCAACCTCTGCCCATTACCCAATTTGAAATCCAATTTCACATTTTCAGGTATTTTTACAGCAACACTCCATTCCTGGTACCAGTTTTCTGCCTTAGTCTGTTTTCTGTTTCTTATAACAGAATATCCAAAACTAGGTTATCTCTAAAGAAAAAAAAAATTCTTACAGTTATGGAAGCTGCGAGTTCCAAGACTGAGGGCCTCTTGCTGTTGGAACTCTTCATAGAGTCCTGAGGTGACACAGAGCGTCACACAGAAGGGGCTGAGCATGCTACATCACAACATAGTGGAGAAAGTCAAAGAGGAAGTAGATATATGCAAAGAGGCAAAACCTGAGGAGGCATCCAGGCTTTATACCAACCTACTCTCAAAGCATCAGTCCCACAAGAATGAATTCAGTCTTGCAAGAGTGAGAACTCACTACCATGAGAACAGCAACAAGCCATTCACAAGAAATTCACCCTCATGACCCACATATCTCCCACTAGGGCTCACCTCCCAATACCACCACATTGGGGATCAAATTTCTATGTGAGTTTTGGTGGAGACAAGTCATATTCAAACTATGGCACCAGGCCATCAAAGAAAGCTAGAATGGCTATATTCATATTAGACAATTCGTAGAAAGAAATATTACCAAAGATATAGAGGGTCATTTTATAATGTTCAGGGGCTAATTAACCAAATGGCACTAAAAAATTCAAAATATTTCTACACCTAATAACAGAACTTCAAAATACCAGAAAGAAAACCCTTGACAAAACTGCAAGGGGTAATAAGCAAATACACAATTAAAATGAAAGATTTTAACATTCCTCCATGATAACTGATAGAAAAAGTAGACAGAAAATCTGTATCTTCAGTAAAGATACAGAAGACTTGAAAAAACATAAACCAACTTGAACTACTTGACATTTATAGAACACTCTACCCAACCATAGTAGAAAATGCATTATTTTCAAGTACACATGAAACATTTACCAAGATAGACTGTATTCTGGCCAAAAAGCAAGTTTTAATAAACTCAGTAATAGAAAGATAACTGGAAAATCCCCAAATATTTGGAAACAAAATATCACACTTGTAAGTAAACTATAAGTAAAATAAAAAATCTAAAGTGGGATTTCAAAACATTGTGAACTGGACAAAAATGAAAATGCTACATGTCAACATTTAAGAGATGTGCCTACATGTATCCCACAACTTAAAGTAAAATAAAGAGATGCGCCTAAAGTAGCAGATAACGAAAAATACTATTGTAATTAATATCTATAGTATAAAAGAAAAAACTTCTACCTGAAGGAACTAAAAAAAAAGGAAAAAAAAACCCAAAGTAAGTAGAAAAAAGGAAATAATAAATATCAAAGCAGATATCAATTAAATAGCAAACAAAGCAATAGAGAAAATCATCGAAATCAAAAACTGGTTCTTTAAAGAAATCAATGAGACTGACAAACATCTAGCAGGAAGGATTAGGGTAAAAAAGAGAGAAAGCAAAACACAACATAAATTACCAATATCAAGAATAAAATAAGTGACAACTACAGATTCTACAAATATTAAAATAATAATAAGTGAACATTATGAATAACTTTATGCAATATATTGGACACTTAGACGAAATGGACTAGTCCTTTGAGACACAAACTATAAAAAGCTCACACAAAAAGAAATAGGTGACCTGAATAGCCCTATATCAATTAAAGGAATTTAGTTTGTTAAAAATCTCCACACAAGGAAAACTCCAGTCTGAAATGTCTTCACTGGGGAATTCTACTAAACAAAGAGAAAAAATAATACAACTTCTAAACAATTTCAGAAAATTGGAAAGGAGCAAATGCCTCCCAATTCATTCTATGAAACCAGTATTACTCTGACGTTAAAACCAGACTAATATATTAAATAAAATGAAAATTACCACTATCCCTCATGAAAATAAATGCAAAACTTCTTAACACTTTAGAAAATTGAATCAAATGATATATAATATAGTTAATTCATCATGACCAAGTTTATCCGAGAAATGTGAGGTGGGTTTTAATATTTGAAAATTAATCCATTTAATTTACCACAATAACAGACAAAAACAGAAATAAAGATCATCTCAATAAATATAAAAAAATTTTGTCAAAATCCATATCCATTTCCAATAAAGATTCTCAGCATACTAGACACAGAAGAGAATTTCTACCAATTGATAAATGGCATTTGTAAACAACTTTCTCCTAACATTGTGTCCAGAATTGGTGGGTTCTTGGTCTCATTGACTTCAAGAATGAAGTCATGGACCCTTGCAATGAGTGTTACAGTTTTTAAAGATGGTGTGTCCAGAGTTTGTTCCTTCAGATGTTCAGATGTGTCTGGAGTTTTTTTTTTTTCTTTCTTTCTGGTGGGTTCGTGGTCTCATTGACTTTAGGAGTGAAATTACACAACTTCGGGGTGAGTGCTACAGCTCTTAAAGGCGGCAGGTCTGGAGTTGTGCATTCCTACCAGTGGGTTCATGATGTAGCTGGCCTCAGGAGTGAAGCTGCAGACCTTCACAGTGAGAAAGGCAGCACAGATCCAAACAGTGAGCAACAGCAAGATTTATTGCCAAGCGTGAAGGAACCAAGCTTCCACACCCTGGAAGGGGACCCAAGTCGGTTGCCATGGCTGGCTTGGTGACCTGCTTTTATTCCCTTCTCTGGCCTCACCCACATCCCGCTGATTGGTCCATTTTACAGAGAGCTGACTTTTCTGTTTTACAGAGAGCTGATTGGTCTGTTTTGACAGAGAGCTGATTGGTACATTTACAAACCTTTAGCTAGACACAGAGTGCTGAGTGGTGCATTTACAATCCTTTAGCTAGACAGAAAAGTTCTCCAAGTCCCCACCAGTCCCAGAAGCCCAGAGGGCTACACCTCTCACTGGCACTCACCAGGGCACTCTGCCACAGCTAGCCTGGGAACTCTGGCAGCCCAGACAGAGCTGTCCCCAATCAAGCCCAGCAGGCACCAGCCGGCCACACGAATGTTGCCCCTGCCCAGCCTGTGCCCACCTGGAACCCACAGCAGCCCTCGAGTACTGCTTGCACGTTGTCACGTCTCAATATTACAGTTATTAATGAAACTGAATGCTGTATCTTTAATATAAGAAACACAGCAAGTACGCATATTCTCATCACTTACATTAACTGCTATAATTATGATACTAGCCAGTACCACTGAGAGGTGACAGCATGCTGGCAGCCCTGGAAGCCCTCACTCATCTCCGCGCCTCCTAGGCCTGGGCGCCCACTCTGGCCGCACTTGAGGAGCCCTTCAGCCCGCCGCTGCACTGTGGGAGCCCCTCTCTGGGCTGGCAGAGGCTGGAGCCAGCTCCCTCTGCTCGCGGGGAGGTGTGGAGGGAGAGGCACAGGCAGGAACCAGGGCTGCACACAGCACTTGCGAGCCAGTGCAAGTTCTAGGTTGGCATGGCTTGGCAGGTCCCCGCACTCAGAGCAGCTGGCACCACTGGCCCTGGGCAGTGAGGGGCTTAGCACCCGGGCCAGCAGGTGCAGAGGGTGCGCTGGGTCCCCCAGCAGTGCTGGCCCACCGACACTGTGCTCCAATTCTTGCCAGGCCTCAGCTGCCTCCCCACGGAGCAGGGTTCAGGACCTGCAGCCCATCATGCCTGAGCCTCCCCACCACCATGGTCTCCTGGGCTGCCTGAGCCTCCCCAATGAGTGTCACCCCCTGTGCTGCACGCCTGGTCCCATCAACCGCCCAAGAACTGAGGAGTGCGGGTGCACAGCACAGGACTGACGGGCAGCTCCACCCACGGCACTGGTGCAGCATCTACTAGGCAAAGCCAGCTGGGCTCCTGAGTCATGTGGGGATTTGGAGAACTTTTATGTCAACTAGAGGATTGTAAATGCACCAATCAGCACTCTGTGTCTAGCTCAAGGTTTATAAATGCAGCAATCAGTGCTCTGTGTCTAACTAATCTAGTGGGGACTTGGAGAACTTTTCTGTCTAGCACTCTTTGTCTAGTTAAAGGATTGTAAATGCACCAATCAGCACTCTGTCAAAATGGACCAATCAGCTCTCTGTAAAATGGACCAATCAGAAGGATGTGGGGGGGGGGAGGGGCACATAAGTGAATAAAAGCAGGTTGCCTGAGTCAGCCAGCAGCAACCTGCTCAGGTCGCCTTGCACACTATGGAAGCTTTGTTCTTTAGCTCTTTACAATAAACTTTGCTGCTGTTCACTCTTGGTCCATGTTGCCTTTGTGAACGGTAACACTCACTGAGAAGGTCTGTAGCTTCACTCCTGAAGCCAGTGAGACCATGAACCCATGGGGTGGAATGAACAACTCCAGATGTGCCCCCTTTAAGAGCTGTAACACTCACTGAGGAGGTCTGCAGCTTCACTCCTGAAGTCAGCGAGACCACGAACCCACCAGAAGGAAGAAACTGCAGACACATCTGAACATCTGAAGGAACAAACTCCAGACACATCATCTTTAAGAACTGTAACACTCACCATGAGGGTCCACAGCTTCATTCTTGAAGTCAGAGAGACCAAGAACCTACCAATTCCAGATACACCACAAATCAAGAAAAAGAAAGAAATGACATTCATATTAGAAAGAAAGTTGTAAAGATATCTATTACCAGATAGTATGATCCTTTACATTGAAAATCCTATGGAATCTTCAAAAAATTCTACAATTTACGTATAAAAATCAATCACATTTCTATATTCTAGCAAAGAACAATTGGAAGTTGAAATTAAAGAATCAGAAGCATCAAAAATATTAAATAGGTATAAATCTGACAAAAGATGTCCTATAAAATAAAGTCCTATAAAATAAAGACTACACAAACATTTCTGAAGCAAACTTACAAAGACCTAATATATGATGGTATGTATCATGATCAAGGACTGGGAGACTCAAAAAGTTTAAGATGTTATTTCTCTCTAAATTGATCTATAGATTTAATTCCATCAAAATCTAAATAGTCTTTTTGTAGAGACTGACAAGTTGAATAGAAAATTAATGTGGAAATGCAAAGGGCCTAGAAGAGTCAAAACAACTTGGTAAAAAAAAGAAACACATTTGAATATTGACTTTAATTCATCAACTAACTTTTAAGACTATAGTGTAGTTACTATGGTCAAGTCTTTGTGGTACTGGCATCAAGATAAACAACCCATCAGTGGAATAGAACACAAATTTATACATAATCTACACATATATAGTCAGTTGACTTTAGACAAAGCTGTAAATGCAAGCCAGATGAGAAAAGATAGACTTTTCAACAATTAATACTGAAACAGATACCCACATGCAAAAAACAAATATATATATATTGAACTTGAACCCATACCATAAAAAGTGAACTTTGAGGCTGCACACTGTGACTCATACCTGCAATCCCAGCACTTTGGGAGGCAGAGGTGGGCAGATGACAAGGTCAGGAGATCAAGACCATCCTGGCCAACATGGTGAAACCCTGTCTCTACTAAAAATACAAAAATAAGCTGGGTATGGTGGCACACACCTGTAATCCCAGCTACTCGGTAGGCTGAGGCAGGAGAATCACTTGAACCAGGGAGTCGAAGATTGCAGTGAGCCAAGATAGCGCCACTGCACTCCAACCTGGGGACAGAACGAGACTCCGTCTCAAAAAAAAATAAAAGAACTTAGAAGTGGATCATAGATCTATATGTAAGACCTAACACCACATAACTTCTAGACATAAACATAGGACAAAATGTTTGTAACTTTGGGTTAGACAAATATTATTTGGATATTTATTCAAAAGCAGAATTCATAAAAGAATGAATTAAAAATTTTGACTTTATCAAAAGAAGAAATGAACGATCTTCAAAAGTCGCTGCTAAAAGACACAACAAAAAAAGATAATTTTAGACCAATATCCCTGATGAATATCAATGCAAAAATCCTCAATAAAATACTGGCAAACCAAATCCAGCAGCGCATCAAAAATTTTATCCACCATGATCAAGTGGGCTTCATCTCTGGGATGCAAGTCTGGTTGAATATACACAAATCAATAATGTAAGCCAGCATATAAACATAACCAAAGACAAAAAACACATGATTATCTCAATAGATGCAGAAAAGGCCTTTGACACAATTCAATAGCCCTTCATGCTAAAAACTCTCAGTAAATTTGGTATTGATGGAATGTATCTCAAAATGATAAGAGCTATTTATGACAAACCCACAGCCAATATCGTACTGAATGGGCAAAACCTGGAAGCATTCCCTTTGAAAACTGGAACAAGACAGGGATGCCCTCTCTCACCACTCCTATTCAACATAGTGTTGAAGGTTCTGGCCAGGGCAAACAGGTGAGAGAAAGAAATAAAGGGTATTGAATTAGGAAAATAGGAAGTCAAATTGTCCCTGTTTGCAGATGACATGATTGTATATTTAGAAAACCCCATCGTCTCAGACCAAAATCTCTTTAAGCTGATAAGCAACTTCAGCAAAGTCTGAGGATACAAAATAAATGTGCAAAAATCACAAGCATTCTTATACACCAGTAACAGACAAACAGAGAGCCAAATCATGAGTGAACTCCCACTCACAATTGCTTCAAAGAGAATAAAATACCTAGGAATCCAACTTACAAGGGATGTGAAGGACCTCTTCAAGGACAACCACAAACCACTGTTCAATGAAATAAAAGAGGACACAAACAAATGGAAGAACATTCCATGCTCATGGATAGGAACAATCAATATTGTGAAAATGGCCATAATGCCCAAGGTAATTTATAGATTCAATGCCATCCCCATCAAGCTACCAATGACTTTCTTCACAGAATTGGAAAAAACCACCTTAAAGTTCACATGGAACCAAAAAAGAGCCCACATTGCCAGGACAATCCTAAGCCAAAAGAACAAAGCTGGAGGCATCACGCTATCTGACTTCAAACTATACTACAAGGCTACAGTAACTGAAACAGCTTGGTACTGGTACCAACACAGAGATACAGACCAATAGAACAGAATAGAGCCCTCAGAAATAATACCACATATATACAACCATCTGATCTTTGACAAACCTGACAAAAACAAGAAATGGGGAAAGGATTCCCTATTTAATAAACAGTGCTGGGGGGCCGGCCGCGGTGGCTCAAGCCTGTAATCCCAGCACTTTAGGAGGCCGAGACGGGCGGATCACGAGGTCAGGAGATCGAGACCATCCTGGCTAACACGGTGAAACCCCGTCTCTACTAAAAAATACAAAAAAACTAGCCGGGCGAGGTGGTGGGCGCCTGTAGTCCCAGCTACTCAGGAGGCTGAGGCAGGAGAATGGCGTGAACCCGGGAGGCGGAGCTTGCAGTGAGCTGAGATCTGGCCACTGCACTCCAGCCTGGGTGACAGAGCAAGACTCTGTCTCAAAAAAAAAAAATAAATAAAAAAATAAACAGTGCTGGGAAAACTGGCTAGCCATATGTAGAAAACTGAAACTGGATCCCTTCCTTACACCTTATACAAAAATTAATTCAAGATAGATTAAAGACGTAAATTTTAGACCTAAAACCATAAAAACCCTAGAAGAAAACCTGGGCAATACCATTCAAGCCACAGGCATGAGCAAGGACTTCACGACTAAAACACCAAAAGCAATGGCAAAAAAAGCCAAAATTGACAAATGGGATCTGACTAAACTAAAGAGCTTCTGCACATTAAAAGAAACTACCATCAGAGTGACCAGGCAACCTACAGAATGGGAGAAAATTTTTACAATCTACCCATTTGACAAAGGGCTAATATCCAGAATCTACAAAGAACTTAAACAAATTTACAAGAAAAAATCAAACAACCCCATCAAAAAGTGGGCAAAGGATATGAACAGACATTTCTCAAAAGAAGACATTTATGCAACCAACAGACACATGAAAAAATGTTCATCATCACTAGCCATCAAGAGAATGCAAATGAAAACCACAATGAGATACCATCTCACACCAGTTAGAATGGCAATCATTAAAAAGTCAGGAAACAACAGGTGCTAGAGAGGATGTGGAGAAGTAGGAACACTCTTACTCTGTTGGTGGGACTGTAAACTAGTTCAACCATTGTGGAAGACAGTGTAATGATTCCTCAAGGATCTAGAACTAGAAATAACATTTGACCCAGCCATCCTATTACTAGGTATATGCCCAAAGGATTATAAATCATGCTACTTTAAAGACACATGCACATGCATGTTTATTGAGGCACTATCCACAATAGCAAAGACTTGGAACCAACCCAAATGTCCATCAGTGACAGACTGGATTAAGAAAATGTGGCACATATACACCATGGAATACTATGCAGCCATAAAAAAGGATGAGTTCATGTCCTTTGTAGGAACATGGATGCAGCTGGAAACCATTATTCTCAGCAAACTATCGCAAGAACAGAAAACCAAACACTGCATGTTCTCACTCACAGGTGGGAATTGAACAATGAGAACACTTGGACACAGGAAGGGGAACACCACACACCAGAGCCTGTTGTGGGGTGGGGGGAGGGGGGAGGGATAGCATTAGGAGATATACCTAATGTCAATGACGAGTTAATGGGTGCAGCACACCAACATGGCACATGTATACATATGTAACAAACCTGCACGTTGTCCACATGTACCCTAGAACACAAAGTATAATAATAATTAAAAAAGTCGCTGCTAAAAGAATGAAAAAAAGGCAGACTAGGAAAACTATTTTCAAGTAATACAGCCGATAAAGACTATCAAGAATATGTAAAGAAATCTTAACATTCAACCAAAAGAAAACATGAAACCCCAATGAAAAACATGTACAAAAGATTTGATAATACATTCCACTAAAAAAGACATATAGGTGGATTCATCATATGAAAACTTGCTCAACATAATTATTCAGTAGAAAAATTAACATTGAAACTATAATAAGATGCCACTACACATCTATTAGAATGCCTAAAATTAAATAGAAATAACCATATTAAGTGTTGGCAAGGGTGCTGAGTAAATGAAACATTTATATATTACTGGTAGAAACATAAAAGGGTCTAACCACGCTGAAAACACTTTGGCAGTTTCTTAGAAACCTTAATGTATACCTACCATATAAATCAGCTATTCCACTCCATGTTATTTACTTAAAATAAATTAATGCATATGTTTATACGAAGATTTGTAAATGAATGTTCATGGAAACTTTATTTTCAGCAGCCCAAAACTAAAAAACAACTCAAATGTTTATCAACAGTGTAATGGATAAGCCAATTGTGGTATATATTCATACAATGGAATACTACTTAGCAACAAAAAGTAAGGAACAATTGGTAACATAACACTAAGGATGCATCTTAAAATAAGTGTGATAAATAAAAGAAACCAGAAGAAAAAAATGAGCATATACTTTATGAATCCCGGGTAAACTAGGGGTAGGGAGGCACAAGAGAGAAGGACCACAAGGGGCATGGAGAAACATTTGAGTTTGATAGCTATGTTTATTATATTGATTTTGATTGTGATTTTATGGATGTATGCATTTGTGAAAACATATAAAATGATACACTTTAACTATATATAGTATGTCAATTATACCTCAACAAGATTGTTTAAAAGGAGAGAAAAAGAGAGACAGAGAGAGAGAAAGAATATTCTGGGACTCCATCTAAACTCAGTTGAGAAAGAATGCAATGAATTTGCTTCACAGATGAGGAATGCCCTTCTTAAATCTTTCAAAATATGAGAAGTAAGCGTAGGTTCTGTGGCACATAGGAAGGGCATGTAACCACACTTTGGCAAGTCATGATATTATCCTAGAAATATTGTACTTACATTGACTATTAAATGCTAATACAAGTAGCTAAATGAAAAGAGAAAAAAAGTGCAAGAAATTTTCCCAATAGGGGTCTTGCCTAAGGAAAGACCCAAAGGTAAAGAAGAAAATGATTCATTTCATAAATTTGAGATACTATAAATGGTTCTTAAGAGGCATATAATGGTAGAGGCAAGAGGATATATGTGAGTACAGAGATCCATGATAATATTATCATGACCCTGAGGAACTGGAATACACTGAAGCATCCTCTGCTTCAATAATATTAAATTGTTTCCATTACAGTTTCAGTTGTGACTATTTTTGATGCATTCAATTTTGTTCCAAGATAGACATCAATACGTGGAAAAATTTTTAACAAAGCAAGCATTTTGAGATGCTCCAATCATCCTAACATTCAGGATAAGAAAAAAAGTTCACCACTTTAAGATTATGTTGTTACTGAATACAAGAGACAGGAAGGTGAGAACCTCATTATCTGCTCACATATAGTCAATTTCAAAACTTCCCAAACATTCCTGTTCAGCTGTAAATAATATGGGTTTATGGTTTTGAATTTTAAAATTGTACAAACTGCAAATTTACCTTTGATTCTTAAAAGAATGACTCAACCTGCAAATTGCTATGTGACAAGCACAGTGCCAGGCACTGAAGTCACAGATATAAGAACAATGAAATTCTACCATTTGGGGAAAAATAGACTGTGATTAATTCAGAGTCAGTATGCAGGCCTCCGTAGTTTCCACATCATTCAATGTGCTCTGTTGAACATCAATTTAATGGAATTAGAATTCTGCTTGAAGCCTTAAATTTCCATAGATTTACCAATTTAGTCACCAAAGGAGTGTTCACCCGTATTAAGAGAAAGTGAAATGTGGCCTGAGATTGAATCTATCATCCTGATAACATTGTCTTAAGTATAAAACCCCTTCTGTGAGGTCAAGATTAGAAAGATTAGTGGGAAAGAACAATTTTTCTTACAAGAACAAGCTCTAGGCTTGTAGGTCTGCTTCATAACAGGGCTTTGATCTTTCCCATTTTGCTAATCTGTAAATCCAATCACACTTGCAGTTGAGCACACAGATCTCATTCTCTCTTATGAGCTAGGCATCCCTCTGAACTGCTATATGGCCAGACCTCTCTTTGAGAGAATCATGTTAAGTCTTATGACTGAGACTAATCACTACAAAATGCATTTTAGTCTTAAAAGGAGAGAGGAAAAAATATGATCAGTATTATAAATATTGAGATCAATTTTGATTGATCATTACAATCAGTAAATCAGACATCATTTTCTAATAGTATATTTATACTATATATAAAATATATGTGTACTTATATGTATTAGAATTTCTACCAAAAAATAAGTATAGCAAATTTAGCCCTCTATAAAGAATTTGTAAAGGCTCCCAGGATTATAGCAAAAGAGAAATATCACATGTAAAGTGAAAAATAAAAACATATCATTGGATTGAATTTCCAATGAGTTACTAAGCAAATAATATTATTCAACAAATGACTAGCAATTTAAAAAAAACCAGATTATTCAGTTCTAATTTTAAAAATCCATTGCATGTGACTGAAATGTTTAAATACTAGAAATTTTGAAAGAAATGTTAAAAATATCCATGGTTTAATTTTTATGTAATATTGGAATAGGAAAGAAAGAACAGAAAAAGTAAAAACTATGACAGAAATAATTGAAAATATTGTTTATATAAAATTTTTAAAACTAAAATAAAACAACAAACTGAAAAAATAAATTAAACCTCAATGTGAAAAAATATTTTTTGTAACATGTGTCAAAGAACTAATCTCTTGATTCTACTTTTAAAATCTTGCAAAAAAGACAAACTAATTTAAAAGAAATAGGAAAGAGGCAAATATTTAGAATAGATATTTAGATAGAAATACAAATAGTTCATAACCAAATAAAAATGTTCCATCTAGTTACAGCAAAAACAATGCAAAATAAAATATTAAAATTCTGTGTTTCATGCATCAAATCACAAAATTTGTACTTGATAATATACAGTATTGGAAACAGTGCTAAGAAATCAGTGCTGTTTGTGGGAACATCAACTGAGAAACTCTTTGGAAGAAAATTCAGCTATATTGACCAAAATGTCATACCATACATAACTATTTAACAATCTTTGTTGTAGAAATTTACCTAGTCATGCTCACACATACACAAACATATATGTACAAAGATGATTCTTATGGCCTTATTAATAAAAGTAAAAATCTGAAAATATCTTAATACTGTCAATAAATATGTTATTATAATATTTCAATAAACATAACATAAATTGTGTTACATTTATGCCAATGAATATGATGCAGTTATTAAAGGATGAATTGTATTAGTAGGTGTAAAAAGGAACAAAACTGAAGATATATCAATTGGTGAATAAAATAAAGCTAGAGAAAATTGTATATAAAAGACTCCTATTTCCATAAACATCAAGAAGCTACAGAAACTGAGGTTTGTACAGCCATGGCAAAATTTTGGAAGAGTACATATGAAAATTGATCATGTTACCTCTCAGAAGTAAGATTGGAGCTCTGAGGTGATAGGTAGATAATGCTTATTGTGTAATTTCTTGTACTACTTGGATTTATTTATTTATTTTTAGATTTTTAATTTCTTTTATCAGAGTTCCATTATTTTCCACATTTAGAGTTTATACATACTTTGTTAGACTTATACTTATGTAATTCATTATATTGACACAATTATAAATGGTTTTTAAAATTTCAAATTCCAATTGTACATTGCTGGCATATAGGAAAGCAATCAACTATTGTACATTAACTTTGAATCCTTCAACTTTGCTATATTCACTTATCAGTTCCAGCAGATGTTTTTCAATTCTTGGGATTTTCTACATAGCTATACATTCATGTCATTAGCTAATAAAGACAGTTTTTTTTTCCTTTCTAATAAAAGGTATGCAGGTTCATTTTATTTCCTTTTCTTATCTTATTATAGAGCTAGAATGTCCAGTATGAACTTGAATAAAATGGCAAGAGAAGATATCCTTACCTTTCTTCCAGTGTTCAGAGAAAAAGTATCTAGTTTCTCATTATTAGGTATGATATTAACTGAAGGGTTTTTTTCTAGATGTTCTTTATCAAGTTGAGGAGTTTACAGAGCGTTTTTATCATGGAATGTGCATAAAATTTTATCGAATCTTTTTTACATATAAATTTGACAGATTAAAGGGACCAATTCTTTGAAAGGCACAAATTACTGCAACTCATCTAATATGGAATAAATAATTTGAATAGCTTTGTAAATATTAAGGAAATGGAATTTACAATCATAAGACTCCAGAAAAAGAAATCTTCAGGCCCAGATGGTTTCACTGGAGAGTTTTGCCAAATGTTTCAAGAACTAACATCAATTCTACACA
This sequence comes from Theropithecus gelada, assembly GCF_003255815.1. Classification (NCBI taxonomy): domain Eukaryota; kingdom Metazoa; phylum Chordata; class Mammalia; order Primates; family Cercopithecidae; genus Theropithecus; species Theropithecus gelada. The sequence continues at coordinate 79,870,878 of NC_037682.1, read as the reverse complement.
ATCTTTTCCAGAAAATAGAAGAGAAAAGAGCACTTCTCAATTCATTTTATAGAGTTAATATACCCACTACCAAAACCACACAAAGTCCATAAAAAAATAAAACAGAAAATGACACATTAATATCTCTTATAAATATAGATGCAAAAATACTCAGCAAAATATCAGTAAGTCAAATCTAACAATATGTAAAAAGTGTTAACACTGTAACTATGCAAGCCCGGTTCAACATTTGAAAATCAGTGTAATCCACAATATCAACAATCTAAAGAAGAAAAATCATAGAGTCATGCCAACTGATGCATAAAAAAGATACTTGGATTTTTAAATTATATTTTTACTCTGTTTTTATAATGAAAATACTTTCTAAGCATCACTGTAATAAATATTTTAACTTTTACCTTCAGAATAATATTTGGTAGGGTGCTTAATACTGTGTCAAACACTGTGTTATGTGTCTTCTAAGCACTCTTCTAAACCTCACAACAATTATAAAGAGTATTTCTATCTCCATTTTAAAGATGACAGAGCAAAACCCAGAAACATTAAATAACTTGTAAAAATTCACATAATTAATGAGTGCTACATTTACTCCATCCAAAAGTTTCCATCAAATGGTTATAAGTTTGGGTGCTTAAGGACCAATGCCAGCACTTGACACATTGGTGAAAATGGGAACAATTGACTGTCTTCTTGAAGGTTTATTTGTTCATTTGATTTTTAATGCTCATGGGTGGGAGAGGACTCCTGATTCTCACATGTTAGAGTAGCTGGTAATAATCCAGCCGTTCTGTTATAAATAACTATAAAACTAGACAAATATGTATATGAAAAGTATATGAAAAGAAAAATATATTTTCAGAACAGAACCATGATCCCCAAGATAAGGATAACAAATATGTTGAGCCTCATGATTGCCATGATTGCCCAGCTTTCAGCTCAGAGGCGCCCATAGCACTTGGAGCTGAAGACCAAGAGGTACACAGGTATCTGACTGAGCTGAGGAGACAGAAATCAAAGCTTGGACATAATGTTTTGGACATAATGTAAGGAACTAGAATTTGCAGTCAGAGTACTAGAGAATCTAATTTGCAGTCAGAATACTACAGAATCAATAACTGTGAAGAAAAGTAGCTCTAGATTGCTTGCTACATGAGACTCCTATTTAGTCTTTGGCTGATTATTAAAGTATGCATGCACAGGATGATATTTGAAAACGCTGGGCAAAGGACACCTACCAAGTTGCTGAGAACTCAGTGAAATTCCAAAGCTTGCATATCCATTAGAAAAATCTGAGTTCCAACCAACCAGAATAGAGAGACCTTGTTGAAAGTTCAGATAATTAAATGACACTTCAGAAATCTCACATCTCAGGAATAAGGCTACTCTAGTCCAAATGTAATTACTCTTATAAACAATTCTGAAGTACAAGTAAATTAAGTCTGTAAGTATCAAACCCAATCTTATTTAAATAAGAGGAAAATATACCATTTATAATGTTTATGATTAAACAAAACATCAGTAGACATGCAAAGACACAGGAATATATGCCCTATAAGTATGAGAAAAGTCAATCAAGATAAAGAGATTCAGAAATAACCAAAATGATGGAAAGAGCTAACCAAGACACAAAATAGCTATTATAAATATGTTCAAGGACTTAAAAGGGCTAAATGAACCTAAGGAGGGAAAAGATAGAGGATTTCAATAGAAAAATACAAATTATGAGAAAGACAAAATTTTTATATTGAAAATACAATATCTAAAATAAAAAATTCAATTGGCTTTTCAGTACATTATAAACTACAGAAAAGTAACTTTGAATATGGGAAAATAGAAGCTATGCAAACTGAAACAGGAAGAAAAAAATGAAGAGACTTTCAGTAAACTGTGAAATGATATCAAGTAGTAAAACATACATACAGTTGGGGTGCCAGAAGAGGCCAAAAGAGACTTACGGATGGGACAGGGTGGTGGAAAAATATATAAAGAAATAATGGTGAAAAGTTTTCAAGCTCATGGAAAATATAATTGTATAAACCCGATAAGTGTCATAAGCTCTGAGCAGTAAAAACGCAAAGAAAATCACACCAATACACATCATAATCAAAATGCTACAACCTTATCAAATCTACAGTAAGATACCATTTCACATTAGTCAGAATGGCTATTACTTTAAAAAGTCAAAAAAACAACAGATGCTGGCATGTTGCAGACAAAAGGGAACACTTATACATTGTTGGTGGGAATATAAATTAGTTTAGCCACTGTAGAAAGCAATTTGGAGATTTCTCAAAGAACTTAAAACAGAACTATCATTTGACCCAGGAATCTCATTACTGGATATTTAAAAAAATCATTTTACCAAAGAGATACATGCACTCATATGTTCGTCATAGTACTATTCACGGTGGCAAAGACAGGGCAACAACTAAGGTACCCATCAGTGGTGGACTGGATAAGAAAATGCAGTAAAAATACACAATAGAATACAATGCAGCCGTTAAAAATAACAAAATCATGTCATTTGCAGCAACATGGATGCAGCTGGCGGCCATTATCCTAAGCATATTAATGCAGGAATAGAAAACCAAATACCACATGCTCTCACTTATAAGTGGCTGCTAAACATTGGGTACTCGTAGACATAAAGATGCCAATAACAGAAACTGGGAACTGCTGAAGGGGAGAAGATAGCAAAGGTTGAAAACTACCTGTTGGGGACTATGCTTAGTGCCTGGGTGATGAGACCAATTACACCCAAACATCAGCATCACACAATATACCCAATAACAAACCTGCACATGTACCTCCTGAATATAACATCAGAGTTGAAATTTAAAACTGTAAACCAATAATTTAAAAAAGCATTTTAACAAAGGATATAATAAAATTAAAACCACAATTCCATAAAATAAACAGAAAACAAATAATACATAGAATTCACATAACCAAGAGATAATTTTTTGAAAATATTAGTGAAATAATAAACTACCAGACAAAGAAAAAAGAAAATGAAATACCAGTATCAGGAATGATAAAAAGTACTTTATTCTATATGCTACCAACAACAAAATGGAAATAATAAAATTAATATGCAACTTAATACTAATAAACTTAATAACTTAAGGGAAATGAATAAAAGCTCTTTCATTCAACCCAAATGAAATGGAAAAATTAAAGAGCTTTTATCTACTAAAGAAATGATTTCATAGTTATGAATAAACGTCCCACCAAGAAATGTATAGGCCCAGATGGATTCACTGGAGAATGGTAACAAACAATTAAGAAAGAAATAAAATAATCTTACACAAAATATTTCAGAAAATACAAGACGAAGAAATATTTTCTATCTCATTTTATGAGGCTGCATTGCCTAATGCTGAAACCAAACAAAGCATTTACAATACAAACTCACCAGAGACCAATATCCTTCAAGAGTAAAGGTTCAGAAATTCTTTACAAAACATGAATAAGTCAAATGCAAAGATACATAGAAAGATAGTACCTTAAGAAGAAAACAGGTTTTCCCCAATACTGAAAGTTTGATTCCTACTGAAAAAATCCATCAATATAATTCAACATACCAAGTGAATAAAATAATTATATAACCATTTCAAAAATGCAAAAGAAAAAAATTTGTATTTATTTATAAAAATATTCCCAAAACAATAGGAGTAGAAAGTAGACTCATGAACTAATAAAAAGCATCTACCAAAAATACTGAGCTAACACCTTTTTTTTTTTTTTTTTTTTGAGACGGAGTCTCGCTCTGTCACCCAGGCTGGAATGCAGTGGCCGGATCTCAGCTCACTGCAAGCTCCGCCTCCCGGGTTTACGCCATTCTCCTGCCTCAGCCTCCCGAGTAGCCAGGACTACAGGCTCCCGCCACCTCGCCCGGCTAGTTTTTTTGTATTTTTTTCGTAGAGACGGGGGTTTCACCGTGTTAGCCAGGATGGTCTCGATCTCCTGACCTCGTGATCCGCCCGTCTCGGCCTCCCAAAGTGCTGGGATTACAGGCTTGAGCCACCGCACCTGGCCTGAGCTAACATCATTTCTTAATGTTGAAAGGCTGAATGCTTTTCTATTAAGCCAGGGAACAAAGCAAAGAATGTGTATTCTCACCATGTTCATTAAACATATTAGACGTTCTACTTAATGCAATTGGAAAAAAATAAATAAATAAATAATGGGAATACATAAATATGACAATAGGAAAGGATGATTAAAACAATTTTTATTCACAGACTACATGATTATAGAATAGTCTAAGCAATTTGCAAAAACTTTCTATCAAAATTAATAAATATATTTGGAAAGACTATAAGATACAAGCATTATATATATGCATATATATGCACATACATACATATGATCAATTTAAAATATATAAAATATACATACAAATCTATCTAAATATAAATACATATTGTCAGTGAGCTGTTATAAAATAAAATTTTTAAAATATCATTTTGAAAGCATCACAATATGCAAAATAGTGCACAGATACAAGTACACGGAAAACAATAAGATATTGCTGAGAGAATTTAGAGAGAACCTAAATAAATGGAAAGATATGCTGCATTCATAATCTAGAATTATTCAACACAGATATTGTTAATAAGTGACTTCTACTCAAACTCATGTTTAGATTCAAAACAATACTAATCAAAACCCCAACAGACTTTTCTTGTAGAAATGAATACGCTTCATGTGTTTGTGTGGTAATGCAAATGACCTGGAAGGATCAAAACAGTATTGACAAAATAAGAACAAAAAATCAATATATCAAAAAAGAGAGTCGACCACCCATATACAGTTGATCTATTTCTACTTTGGCACCAAAACAATTCAGTGGGAGACAGTTGAGTCTTTTCAACAATTGCAGATACAATAATTAGATACCTATATGAAATGAAAAGTATTTGCAAAAGGATAATTTCTAGAAAATATAGCAGTGCCTTACTTAATACGCTAAAAGTTTCGTGGCCTTGTTATAGAAATTTCCCTTTCTCTGGAATATTGGCTATATACTGGCATTTGGGTTTCACTCTACCACTTACTAGCCACATGAGCTTTTTTCTGACCCTTCGTTTCTTTCTCTGTAAGATGGACTTATTAACATTCATCCTTTTCTTCTCCCAAAAATAAGGCAATATCAAACAGGATAATCAAAGTATTCACATATCTTCTGCAGTCCAATCTTTATACTTTCCATCATGCTTTTGTTTTGCCTTCTTCTTCATTAGCATAAAAGTTATCAGCATGTCTTGAGTTACAAAAAAAGTCAGCCAAACACAGCAATAAATTCAATGTAGCAAATAATTCTAGATGCTACATAGGCCATACCAAAGTCTATAACATTAAGGCAGTTTTGATTGGACCATGAGTTGAATGAAGGACTTTCCTGATGGACTAGGATTACTAATGTTCTGAAAATCCTTTTTATAATGGAATGACACTTTTAAGATTTGTCGTGTAAGTACAGCTCCAGTGATTGCATTATCCTGGAATAATGTACTGTTTAAGTTGCATGGTGTGGGATTTGCTCCTGGCTTAGAATCCTTGACCTTCTATGCCCTGTTTATTAACCTCTTTGCAAGGCAACATATCTACTGTTCAGTTGGGGTTGAGAATGAATGCTTTAGCAGCCTTAGAAAATATGCTTCCATGTGCTTTCAGGCTGATGTTTATAGAGCTATTGGTGATAAAATTTGAATGACACTAGTGAAAGGAGGATAAAATTCTTTAGAAAAAAGACTACACTTACTTTATGGAATATTGAGTTCCAAGTTCTCCAAAACAATTCTGGAAAAGAAAATGAGAGTCATACGATTTTTTTATGGAGTCAGTGAATAAAATAGGTTTGACATGTAGTTTAATTCAGTCCATTATTGATATCATATTATATGCCTGCCCTATGTAAGGATAAGGGAAACACAGATACGTAAGATAAAAGCCTCGCTCTGGAACCAGTCTGCAGGGATTTTTCAACCCTCAATGCCCATTTATCACTTGGGAAGCATTTAATAAATGTTTATAAAGGAGGCATACACCAGGAAAACTCGTATCTATAATTTTAACATCACTTCCGTTGATTCCAATGTGCAGCCACAGAAAGCAGAACTGGGTCCCTCCCAAAAATGTGATGATTTAGTTGGAGGTAAATTTAGTTGGAGAAAAATTCTGCATAAAGTTTGAGGAGTTAAAAATGGAATTTGAGAGTTCCAGAGAGCATAGCTGAAAGACTTTGGATGGGAATAAACATATATTAAAAAACAAGAGTAGAACATGCATGTGAAAAGATGATGAAGGGGTGAGAAAAGGAAACACTAGGTGCCTTTGTTTCCATCCTTTCTTCCTTGCTTCCTTTCCTTCCTTCATTTCATTCTCTTTTTTGCTTTATTTCTTATCTTTTTGTCTTCCTTTCCTCTCACTTCATCCCTCCCTCCACCTTCTTCCATCCCTCCCTTTTCCTTCTTCCCTACCTCTCTCTCTTTCTTTTTCCTTCCTTCCTTCCTCCCTCCCTCCCTCCCTCCCCCCCTTCCTTCTTTCCTTCCTTCCTTCCGTCCGTCCGTTCGTCTTACCTTTCTTTCTGTGACAGAGGGTCTGAGGACATAAGGAGAGATGCACATTATATTAATATTTGGAACATTGAGTTCTAGTTGGTATGTCAGGAGGTAAACTTGGGAACAAGTGTCTCGCTGGTGAATATAAGTATTTAAAGAAGAAACTGCTATCTTCAGACATTTGCTTGTCAAATAGTTTGTTAATTTGTTGCATCTGCTTTTTGCACAAATTTATGGATTTTACACATTATGATCTCACTAAACAATAAATGTTCTTACAATTCACTTCCCTATCCACCTGAGAGGTATTAAAAAGCCTATGGAGTTTCACCTCATCTCTGTTGATTTCTATACTATGGGAGTGTTTGTTAGTTGATACTCTCAATTTAGTTTTTCTCTCAGATCTTGGCTCAGTTTTCTTATCTTTAGTTAGGCCATCTCTGATCTTCCTGACAAGATAAATTATTCTATTATGTAGTGTCAATCTCCTGTATACTCCTCCTTCATATTTTACTCACTTGAGTATTTCAACTTTTTAAAGAGTTTCTTATTGTTACATATCTTTCTACATATGATGTAAGCTCCATGATGTAGGGACCACTTCAGTTTTTCATCATATCTCCAACATGCCCATCAGTGTCTCATTCAGAGATGAGTCAGTAAATATTTGTTGAATGAGTGAATGATGGAATGACTATGGGGAAAAAAGATGGAAGGAGTAGAGAGACAAGCTGACTGCCTGTTGCAGAGGTAAAACAAATAAGATTTTCCAAGGGTAAGACAGTTTTGCTTTGGCACGTTTTCAAATAATCACTGTTTCTATAAGAAGAAAGCCTGAACAAACCATCCAGGTAATTCCATGACTTTTGGCAGTTGTATCTTATTTACACTAAAAAAACTGTTTATTTTTTTAGCCCATAAAAGCATAGGATGGAGAGATTATATGCTCTGGTGTCGCAAGAAAGATGCCATTTCTGAGCTTATAGAGGGATCTAAGTTCCCTAGACGATTTAATCATATTTCTACCTTCAGGACATTGGGGTAGAGAGGAATAATGGTGCGCCTTCCCTGATGCTTTTTGTCTAGAAAATCTCTTCCCAACTGTGGGACCTACTTAGCAATTAAGACAAAAGGAGCTTTTCTTGATATAATAATGGCCAAAAAATGTGCTTAGCACTGCATAGTTTATGTTTCAAAAGTACAGCTTCTCTCTCCTTTCATTGTTCCAAAACCCTTCAAATAGCCATTATAAAGAAATAAAAACAGCTTAGAGGAGTTAACTTTTTGCCAAAATCACTTAGCTAATAAATGACATTTTTCAGACTAGTACCAGACAGTGCCGTTCCCCCTGTGCCTTTCATCTGCAGTTGAAAGGCATTTCCTTCCAGTTCATTAGAAACTGAGCAGTAGCTCATAGCATCTTATAGGCAGAAAGAATCTTGGAAGCCACACCTTCTGTCCTGCACCCAGTGCAGTAATCCTCTGGACTGCATTCTTCATAAGTAGACACCAAGCTTTACTTGAATATCCACAGTAATGGACATTTTATTGTTTCCTTAGGTAGCCCATTCCACTGTTGAGGGCTCTAATTATTATCTGTCTCTATAGGAAGTCTACTATTAGCAATTGTGCACCAGTAACAAAAGTCCTGCCTAAGTGTTGGTGACAATGGCACTACTCCTGAGAGTATTTGCTTAACAGGCTGTCAGAAGACAAAATACCTTAACAGAAAGCAATGAAGCTCTAAAAGTGTGATAGCAGGCATCTTGGTCCTTCCTGCATGAGGGAATCCTAGTTTGTCTTATGGACACATTTTGGCACCTGTTCCTGTCATGATGTCTTAGTTACACTCTTGCTGTGGTAGATTACAGTAACTAGAAGTATGACAAGGGCCCTTTAAAAACCTGAAAGCATAGTTGGGAACTAGTGAGAAGCATTGAGATCCTGACAATGTTCATTTTTAGAACCCTAGAAATAATGCACAATATTGCATTCATTCATTCATGTAGTCCTTCAACACATATTTATTAAGCACCTAGCATGTGCCAGGTGTTAGGCTCAATACTGAAAATACAATGATGAACAAAAGCAGACATGCTCCTGCTGTTGTGGAATCCACAGTCTAGAAGGGGAGCAGACATTAATTTTAAAAAGCAAAAGCAAATGTGAAATTGCACCTGAGATTTACACTCTGTGAGTGATTTCATATATATTGAGAAGATTCATGGAAAGTGGCTCTGAGGAGATGATTGGTCTGGGATCTGGGGAAGGCTACAGCATACAAGGGAAAAAGTAGAGCGCAGAGGGTGAGGAAAAGGTTTTACACATGCTCTGTGGTTGGTAGGACATGTTACATTTGGGGAATGATAGAATAGTAATGCCTTTGAAGAACAGAGACTGGAGATCATGCAGCCTAATAATGACTTTCCCTGGTGAAGGTCAGATATCCATTTTATCATGTTGCAATTTTTACTGTCCCTATGATGTGCTGAGTAGGCAACTTTTGGAGGTGATTAGCTTATTCACCCGAATAGTTGGAATATTTCTCTTTTTATTTTTGGGAAATATAACATAGATTCATTAAATAAGGTAAAGACTTCCAATGTTGAGATGAAAAATAGATATTTATAGAGCTCATCCTTACAGATTCTTACAGATTTATGATAGCTGCCTATAATTATATGATGACAAGGATTCTGAGTCATGTCTTTGCTTAAGCCCATCTGCTCCTTCTCCTGTGGTTAGTCTCTAGCTCAGTTCTAGTGTTCTGGCTATTCCACATGCCTGTCTTTGTCTCAGAAAGCAAGAAAAGCTATTTTATCCTGGAGCTGAAAAGTACATTGAGCATTAAAAATGGAAGAGGAAACTATTCATCTCATTTATCCTGTAATGGTGATTTTGCCTTTAAATGGATTCTAAAGCCATTCTTTCTTTCTCAGTTCTTAAATACAATTTCATATGGGCTGGTGTTTTTTAAATCCAAGCAAAATTTAGGCAAATATGTGTATCCACTCTAGAAATTTTGGGGGAAATTCTTCCATTTACAAACATTTCTGCTGCTTTTCAGTTTTATTAAAAAGGAACAACAACAAATCACAAAAGAAATTAAAAATAACCCTCTTAACACTGTTCTACATTAACTTCAAGACCTTTAGGTTTTTAAGATCTGGGAAATATGGTAGCAGAATGTTACTTCACATACTGCATGCTACCCAAGATAAAATATTTAGAGGCTAGGGATTGCTGGAGGCATAAAAATACCAGTGTTTGCAAAACCTACAAAAGTAAAATATTTACAATTTTTCAAATGGGAATGTTAATAAAAGTATCAGCAGGTAGGACTTTGGCACCAAATCTGTAAACATATTGGCCGACTCATCATTTTAGACATATAGGAGAGGTTACCAAGAAGGATGCAGATTTTCATTTATGGTTAATATTGGTTTGTTGGGCGGGGGTTAAATCTGAAGAATTATTTTAAATGCATGTTCACATGTTTTTATTCTATTCACTTTAAAAGTACCTAACTTCCCAATTAATGAGAAAAAATATAGACTTCTAAGCTATAGAGTTCCTCAGATGTCTATACTTAAAAGGCAAAAAGATCAGTAAGATTGGCTTTAGTAAAAAATGTATAAGGAATCTTTCTACAAACAAGTAAACTATTAATGAGACACTCCAATGCCTGAAGAAATTAGAGCAGGATAAAACTAACCTGAATGCAGGGTGGAGGAAGATACCAGCTCTTTTGAGTGCCTAATATGTGCTGGGCTCCTTTCTACATACTTAACACATATGAGGCCCTGGAATATTCACAAAGAAACTCGTCATAGGGAAGGCCAGCCAGGATTACAAAGGAGGAAATTGGGGGTCAATAGGATTAGTAAGGTGCACAACAAGCACATTCAGGACCTGAACCCATGTCTGACTCAGAGAAGCCTTCTCTGTTTTCCTCTGTCTGGAATTATTGGTCTAAAAGACAACCAATTCTCTGCTTTTTTTTTTTCTGCTCCCTAGTTCAACAACTACAGGAGATGGTTCCGTTGGAAAATTTTCAGCAGCCGTGTTTTGAAATTAATGTAGTTTCTGACTTTTCTGTCATAAATCTCAGCAGAGAGCAATGTATTTGTTGTGATGTGTCTGCACCCAAATTCGAAACAGTTTTCTTTCTCCTAGATGTGTTGCCCTAGATTCCAGCAAGCACGGTCTCTCCAGATTTCAAATTGGATGGGTCAGCTCCCTATAATGTATCACTTTTGGTACAGACATCTTGCTGTCTAGAATGTGAGAGAGTCTTACCACAGATGGCTGGGGAAGGACTGAATGGCCCCTTGGCATGGTCTCCTTCTAAATGTATGAGTGGAAATGGAAGGTTGGGGGCTTGTGACTTGGCTATGGTCAGACAGCTGCTGGACAGCTGAAAGATTTTAATTCAGCTCTGTCATCATTCCCTTTTACGTCACTAATGAGTAGGGTTCACTCTTATACATTGCTGTATCTTCGTCAGTACCTGGTACAGTTTTGATTACATGACATCTATCCAAATAAGTAACATTTTTAAAGGGCATCTGAATTACTAACTGATTCAGAATAATAAGCAGGCTTAAATAATTTAGAAGAAATAGGGGAAGAAAATAACATGTACAAAGGCACAAGTAAATGTGAAGAAATAGTTTCAGGAAATGTTCCTTTTGAAGACTTGGTTTGTACCCTCATTTATAGCACTCATCACTGTCAGCTTTGCATTTAGAATAATATGTCTATCTTCTCAGCTACATTAACTATGTCAATGAGACATAACCTGTGTCTCATTTTTTTGTGGCTCGGTGGACAGCACAAAGCGGACTTTCAAATTTTGCTTACTTACTGGCATGGAATTATAAACATATCCCAAGCAGAGACAGTGCAGACTCTCTTCCTCTTAAAGCAGCCAGTGCAGTCGAAGTAGTATGATCTTTGGAGCCAAAGAGACTCTCCATTGTCTAGCTTAATTAACTGTAAACTTGCCTTAGTTGCTCATCTGTAAAATGAGGCTAATAATACTTAGTTGGGAAGATAAGAGAACTAAATTAAAATACTTAGTTAAATTGCCCATCCCATGCTTGAAATGAAACAAATTTCAGTACTCTGCTATTCTTTCTTCTCTTGCTCTCCAAGACAAAGCCTTAAGGAGCCTGGCTGTTAGTGAGCCAAATTGCCCTCCCTCAGTACCCAACACAAGGATCTCAATCCTGTATTCCTACAACTTCTGTTCATTTTCCGATTTATATACTGTATTTGACACCAAGAGAAAAGCTATTTTAAGTGTTTATTTTCCCCCTCATCTGTTCTGTGTTTGACTCACATATGATACGGGCAAGAATGTTTAATGGCATTCAACTTAGCAAACACTGTCATAAGCCAGACAAGCTGCTTTCTTTCCAGAGCCCCGCTAGAGCAATTCACCCTCATTTTACACCTGGGGGTGCTTTTATTCTTCCTGTTAAACAAATTCAAGCTGATCTTCAAGTAAGCATTTCAGATGAACTCCATCAACCCTACAAAATGGGGCCAGAGGGTCCTGAACAACAGCACATTTCTTTTACAGAAATTGAAATGACTTAATACTTTGACAGCTTGTAGCTGTTCCAGGAGTCTCATTTGTAATCAGAGCTACTTAATCCTTTCTTCTTCCCAATGAAAATAAATTCAATATATCTGTAGTTCTAGTTCCCCCACAATACTATACATTTTGCCTATGTTATCACCTCATGTCACAGAGATGTTATGGTAAGTTTTATATATACACACACACACACACGTAATTTTATATATATATATATATATATATATATATATATATAATGCGTACATATTATTTCATACATAAGGCACTCAGCCTGTGTCCCACACACCAGTAGGCATACTTGATGTTATTTCAATTCTATTGTCTCAAATTTTGGAATGAATATCATCACTATCAGTTAAGACTATAAAATGCCAAATGTGTTTTTTAATAACACAGAGGATTATATATGTTCAGATGATTTTAATACAACTATCTCAAAATGATCTCTTTAAAAGGAAGCACACTTAGTGTAATATTTTTGTCATTAGTCCAAAGTATGTTGGAACTGCTCCCAGGGAATTTGTAGCATATGATATATTATTAACATGATTATCATCATCAATCATCATTATCCTTAAAAAGACTACTATAGTAAATATATATTGCTTCTGGCTGTCTAACAAAACTCCTTTACACTGGGGAATAGCATATCCTTTCCCTGTAGAATTATTTATTCCTCCCTGATACCTTGCCTCTCAATTACTGATTGGCCCTCTTATTTAGTTCTGGGGCTGTCCTGTTATCAAAATTCTACCTCCTAAAGAAAACAATCCCATTCATGATAGCATCAAAAAGGATAAAATACTTAGGAATGAATCTAACTAAAGAAATGAAAGATTTATACATTGACAACTACAAAATGTTGCTGAAAGAAATCAAATAAGATAGAAAAAAATGGTAAAACATTCCATGTTTATGGATTGGAAGACTCAATGTTGTTAAAATGTCCTTACTACCCAAAGGGATATGCAGGTTCAATGCAGTCCCTATCAAAATCCCAAAGGCATTTTATTTTCACAAATAGCAAAAAAAAAAAAAAAAAAAAAAAAAAAAATTCCTAGGATCCCAAAGGACCACTGAATAGCCAAAACAACCCTGGAAAAAAAAAGAAAAAAAAAAAATGAACAAGTTGGAGACCTCACACTTCTTGATTTCATATACTACCCCAAAGTTCTTCTAAGCAAATAAACTGGTCATGAAAGGACAAATACTGTATGATTCCACTCATGCAAAGTAGCTAAAGTAGCCAAAATCATAGAGAAAATAAGTAGAAATTTGGTGGCTAGAGGTGGTGAAATTACGAGAGGAAGAGGATTGGAAAAATTTGTTTTTAGTGGATATATAGCTTCAGTTTTATTATTTGAAAAAGTTTTAGAGCTCTATTGCACAACAATGTAAATATACTTGACACTACAGAACCATACGCTTAAAAATGGTTAAAATGGTAAATTTAATGTTTTGCTTTTTTGCTACAATTTTTTAAAAAGGAAAAATAAAGAAAACAAAGTATCTTCCTTCCTCCTGACCATAGTTGATTGGTCCAGCAGTGGGCTCTTGACCTAAGCTCAGCCAGTCAAATACCTATGTAAAAAATAATAGTAATAATATATATATGTAAAATATATAGGTATATATATGTGTAAAATATATGTGTGTGTGTATAGATATATATACACACACATGCACACACACAAAATTTGGAAAAAAAGAACACCAGTCATCTTTGATAACTAAAACTCTGAGTTACAAGGTTTGGAAGCTGCCAGCGTGATATTTCCTGCCTTATGAGAGAACTGGTCTTTGGTGAGAGAAAAATACCAATAAAAAATGAAGAGAAAGCATCCCAGCATCTAAGCGTTAGCTATAACTAAGCCACTAATATTACCATCAATATCGTGGAAACAATTTATACATGGAGTATCTATGGAGCAACATACTAAATGTTGTATGTTTATTGTCTTGTGTTGTAAGTTTACCATTATACCAGGGTCTCTAACATCTGTAAAGTGTATAGTCTACCAGGATGATCAAGTACACAAACAGGCAATTTCAAAAATATGAATAAGGTAATATGGTAATTTTAATAATGAATAAGGTCTAACAATTCCAATAATACTTTAAGAGCTATACAATACTCATCAAAAATGAGAAATATTGGGCTATTCCTAGTTAAGAGAATACACAAGACTTTCTTGAAAGAAATGGTACCTGAGCTGAATCTTAAAGAATGGATAGGATTGAGCTAACCAAAGAAATGGGGATATATCATGCCATTAGACAATCTAAGAAGTCAAAAATCAGTTCCTCGGGTGTTTAGGATGAGTAGAGATTGCAGTGGGGACTGAGAGTAGTAGGAACTGAAGTAGAGAAGGGCTAGTCAGCTAGAGCTTGATTTGCCATGCTCTGCCTACATCCTGCTAGTAACTACAATCCCTGAAAAGCTTTGAGCAGGAGAATGACATGTTGGATTTGCATTTTAATTAGATTACACTAGCATCATTGTGGAGGATGAATCTGAAGGAGATGGAAAGGAAGTCCAGTTAGGCAACTATTACAAACAGCCAGGAGAAAGATGGACCACCCTGTAAATAACATAGTGATAGTAGAGATTGAGAGGATCTATACTTTTCAAGCAAAATTTTTAGGACTCAGTAATTAGTTAGAGGTGTATAGGGAGTAATGCCAAGGAAATAGAAAAGTAACATTCAAGATGTTGCCAAGTTATGGCAAAGATTCTGCTACCTCCTTGGTGAGTGAGCTTGGACCAGAACTTGAATCTTTTAATTTCCAGATTAGTACCTAATAGGGCTGTCAGACTACTCATGGCAGTTTGAGCATCTCTTCCATGCCCATTTCTACTGCTTTTCCTTCACTCACACATTCTTCATCAAAGAGACATTGAACATGTATTGTGCTAGGTTCCAGGGATAAAAGATGTATAAATTATGCCTCTTATCATTAAAAGGCTCAAGTAAGGTAAACAGGCAGGCAAACAAATACTATATCACGTGATGCAGGGTTTCATTCAGCTGTGTACACAGGGCTGTGGGAGGAGAAAAAACAAAAGAGAAACTAAATGCATTATTGTCTTATAAAGGGTATGGAAATGAAAAGATATTTGATCACCTACATTCAAAGCTCCAGGAGGGCAAGACCTGTATTCTTTCTATTTACTCCTGATTCCTAGTGGCCTGGCTATAGTATTCTATAACACATTTCAAATTCTTGATACACATAATGTACATATTCAAAATCTTGGTGTAATTCATTTGAACTACAGGGCAGTCTATTCACTGGGATGAGAAGAATTTTGTAGCCAGAAAAATATTTCCAATTCATAGTTTAAATATATTTCTAATGAAAAGGGTCATTCTGATGTCCAGAAACTCTGTTCTTTAGATGATCCTTAAAACTCATCTAGTTTCTGCCAGTAAATAGAGGAAAGAGCAAAATCCATTTCAGCTTGCCAACCATTGGAAGCACAATCCAATCACAAAATCTGACTGATCAATGAACAAGTGGTAAGCAATCTCATGTATTTTTTTCTTGATACTAAAGTAAAAGATTGTAAAGTTCCTTTTTTGTCACATTCTTTAGGGTGTCTGTTAGATGTCTGGTGTTTTAGCAAGGATGAAAAGCAAGAAAATGGAGGAACAAATGAAAAGCAGACTTGCTAAGGTCACCCCAAATGAAGACCTGTCTTTACCAATACTCTTCACATCACTGTGTAATTATTTTTCTTTAAAGATAGTAAAAGTTGAGAGGGTTTTGCTCTTTCTCGTGGAATGTATTGTGAATCAACCTAATCTAGATGAGAGAGGGTGGGTCAGAGCTGGTTTCATGAGAGTGTGACCTATGCAGGTGCACACAGCCTTATAGTTAGAAGGGTCTTACTCTTGGTTTAATGCTCTGCTGTTGCTATCTTGACATTCTTACTAATATTTTTCTTAACAAGAGTTCCCAATGTTTTCAGTTTGCACTAGGCTATTCCTCCTGAAATGGATATACTAGTGCAATATCTAGCACATAGTGAGTACTCAGTAAGTGAATGAATTCATAAATGAATCAAATTTTTCTTGAAAAATAAATTAGAGATTTCCAAGTTGAAGTGGGGAAGAATTAGTACAAGAAAAACTTACACAAAAACACAGAGGATAAAGAGAACTTCTATGATTCAGGGAGTGGCAGGAAGTTTCGACTATGGCTAGAGACCAGCCTCTTTGGAGTCAGTTATGGGAGAGATGAAATTGGAAAAAAAACAAAACAAACAAACAAAAAAACCCAAAACACAACAGTTAGTAAAAATTTTGAAAGCTTTAGATGCCATTCTAAACAGTTTAGGCTTTATTCCATAGCATAAAGAAATCCATAGAAGTCCATTAAACATGAAAGTAACAAGCATTGGGTATGAATTTTAGATGGTCACTCTGGCAGGTGAGGGATGCACCAAGGGCTTGGTATGGTCATGGGATACTTAAGCAGCAGAAGAACATAGGAGGAGCTGGCTGCTGGGAGGGAAGACACATCTCTCCTGGAAGGAAACAGGTTGAAAGTAACAGCAAAGTGAATGTGTTTGAACTTTAAAATACTTTTAATCTTAGGCAACATACTTAATCTTCCCATGCGTACTTCTTCATACATATTATAAATAGTCTGGATCACATGATCATTGAATTGTCTTCCAGGCTTAAAATCTGTGTGATTTTATAGTTTTTCAGATTTTATTAAAGTTTTATAAAAATATACAGAGGTGATTCTGTAACTTTACTAGATTGGTGCTCCTAGAAAGCAGATGCTTTTTCTTCTTCACCTCTTTATAGCTAATTACTAGTGTCCTGAACATAGAAGGTTTTTCACAAATATTTGTCAAATAAATAATATACAATATTCTATCATTTATAATGTATATAATTTTTATACTGTTAATATCATCAACGAACATTTAGTGTTCCTCTAACATAATGAAGCTCTGTTAGATACTGAGAACACAGAGGAGAGGTACGATATCTGCCCTTAAGGACACATTCTAGTTGCAAAAATAACAACAAAAAAACCACACACAAACACACACACACATCTACATGTTGAATAGAACAGTAAGTGTCATGTATAAGGAAAGTGTGATGTAAGAGAAAGACTATGGGCTTTGAAGTGAGAAAAACTCTGGATTCAAACCTGATGCTTCTATTTAGCTACTCTGTCAGTTTGGGAAGCTAACTTGGCTTCTGTGTGCTTCTTTTACAAAATTGGAGATAATACCTTTGTTGTAGAGATGCTAAGAGGATTTTAATATATAATATATGTAAACAATCTCACATAGAGTAACTACTCAAAAATTATAACTATCATTATTATTACTGATCATAATTATTATCATTATTGATAATTATTATAATTATTACTGCATACACGCTGGAAAAAGTAATCCAGTCAACAAGTTAGGAAAGGCTTTTTCAATGAGGTGATCTTGAGCAGATTCTTGAAAGGTGAGAAGAAATAAATTAGGTCTAATCCTGGGCAGAGGGAAGAGCACATGTGATTTGGATTTGGGAGGTCATGGGTACTCAGTGCAAGCATTCTTGTTTGGCCCCAGCAAACTCTGCATGGTAGAATCAGTCAGAGGGAGGTGGAGAAGGGTGGGAGGTGGAGAAGGGTGGGAGGTAAGGGGCCCTCTGCTCCCACCTTCTTTCCTTCTTCTGTACTTCCTGGGCAGACGGCACCTCAGCAGTTTCCTGGCCTAATAATCAAGGAGTTCTTCCATTTGGAGAAAAACATAAGGTCATACTTTTTTCACACTCATATTTTCAAACTTTAAAAACTATTGCTGATAAGAGGAAAACAAAGTTATTAGTGAGTGTTCTGTTCTGTATGTTTTTCCCTTTAGAGTTACATGAGCGCTAATTAGGGAAACATCTTTTCCTTGAAGCAGTATTCAATGTTTTGTCTAAGCATCCCAATGAACCGCTTGCAGACAGCACTAATTGCTAGTGGTGTCTCCTTGGAAGTAGCCTATGCCTCCATTGTCCCTTTGGAGTTCAATAGTGCAGTACTTCATTTCACCTTTTAGGCAACCAATCCATTGGGCTACGTGTGTGAGAAATTGGCTCTAATGGATTACAACAAAGGTAAAATAATCCTTGATGTAAACCATAGCTTATTGCTCCTCATCCCCTAAGAGCAGCACTAAATCTCATTTCTTGTATTTTTCCAGCAGGGTGGAAGGAGCAGGCAGCGAGGTCCCTTCTAACCCCCTTGTTCTTGAATATTTACTAGAAGAGCAGTTGAAGAAGAAGGAAAGGTACAGATTAGTACATAAATGATGCTTGCACATATATAATCTGATTTCCAACATTCTTTCAAGGCACAGATTATTATCTTTATCTTAGAATGAGAACTGAGGCTCAGAGAGTGAAAGTATGAATGTTCCAGATCTCACAGATAAAGAGTGATAGAACTGGGATTTAGACCCATATTTGTCTAACTCCAAAGCTGGTGCTCTTTTCATTATCACATGCTCTCACTTTTTCTGGCTGTTTGCAACTTACTGTATTACATCAATTCCAAGACACATTTTTTTCCACATTGCGAGCATAGCTGAAATGGAAATGCAGTGTTTTACAACTGCTATTAGCCAAGAGAGAATTGTAACTATTAGTCACTGCCTCTGTGTGCATAAACTTGGGTGTTATTCTCGGAGTCATGATTGGATAACTGCAGTCACTTGATGTCTTTGTCAACAAACCACTTAGGAAACATTTGAAGAAGGATTATGTGTCCTAGTGGTCTTCTGAAAAATCTTCCTTTGGAACATGGTAAGATCAAGAAAGCACCACCACTAAAATATACAGAACAAGAGTCTGGGGCTTGGGAAAAAAAAATCTTTAGGAAAAGAGTAGAATACTTTTCAGAAATGCTGCATCAATAATGCCCTTGATAGTACAGGGGACAATGTTGTATAAAAAAATGCACCAACTAGAAGATTTTTATAGCAAAGTTTACTCAGAATAGTCAAACTAGTTTTTCTTATATTGTTATTACATTTTGCTGTATTACCTCTGCTTACATTTTATTTTTATGTAACATTGGTAGGTGATTTTAAAAATCCATGTTCAAAATGTCCCACATAATTCTGGGATTATTCATGAATTTGCCTTCTTCCTTTAGCTAGATGTATATTTCAAAGAGCAAGGTCTGGCCATGACATGAATAACATCATGTTTTTGAGATCCTATCATCTTCCAAATTTTATGTTATGACATATATCTTTTATTTCAAACAACAATCTTGTCAAGTAGCTATTACTTTTCTCATCTTATAGATAAGGAAATGAGGCTTAAAGACATTAAATAATTTGCCTAAATTCATACTACTAGAAAGAGAGCATTTTAACACAGAGTAGTCAGACTTTATCATCTTGGTGTGGAATATCATATTGTATTACTTTTCAAATATTTTCTGCACATCACACCAGAGATCCTGAAGCACTCTGCAGAGCCTATGCTAAGTATTAGTCAGTTTCTGGAAAATTAAGTAACAAATTCCTGTTTGGGCCACTGAGGAAGAAGAGGGCAAGGATGCTCAGGGCAGCAGTAAGTTGCTAAAGACATCTAGCCTTTTCTTGCCACAGCACAGTGAGGTCAGGCAGACTTTGGAGCAAAACATAACTGAGTTTTAATTTCAAATAAACCACTCACTTACTGCAAGAATTGGAAAAGTTACTTAGCCTCTCAGAGACTCATTTGCATGTAAGAGGATGATAGCCTCAAACCTGGTGGGCTTTTGGTTGCCTTAAAGGAAATAATGAAGGTGATTTTGTCACACTTAGCACACCACCTAGCACAAAGGCCCCCATGGGAAGAGAGTTGTTTTCCCATTTCATGGGGTTAGTTTGGGGCTGAATATATTAGTCTGATTTTACTCTCAGGCTTTTACTTCATGAAAGTTATACTGGTTGATGAAAATTGTTTTCTGTTTGGGTGACAGATAGAACCTTTTATTGATGAAACATATATCCCTTGAACATAGACTGATGTATCAGAAGATGGGCTGACATCAGTGTAAAAGGGAAAAAAAAAGCAAGTGCTTCAGCATCAGGACATCCTCATGAAACCCGGCTCCATCAAGTGGTATCAGCTTGGACAATCAGCTCATCTTTCTTTCTCATCCTCACCTTGTTTATTGAAAGTGAATAATAGTATCTCTTTTCCAGGGCAGCCGTGATGATTAGAGGAGATAATTTAAATAAAATTGTTTGTACCAAGAAGGAGTTAATGTAATAGCTATTTCCCCTCACCTTGATAGCCATGGGTAGAATCACGATCCTTGATTAGTTGCAAATTAACCAACCAACTGCTAGTGTGCTGGTAAATCCTTAACCACAGGTTTTCTGGGGGAAAACAATCCCCGTTTGTAGCACTTGATGATTTCCATGGTGTAAATTCTTCCAGGAAATTCAAGCCCAGCCCCCATAGCTATTTCTCTTACTCTGTCTAACAACATGCAGGCTCACCAGCGGAGGACTGGAATCATCAGGAAGGTTAGATCTCTCTCTCCTGCACATGTGCATGCAAACACACACACTCACACACATACTCATGACATAGACCGTTTTTCCCTCCTGAATACTGTTGGGGTGATCAGACCCAACACCAGGTCATGGGAGCGATGAAGTCCAGTGGAGTTAAAGGAATGAGAAAAAGTTTCAGAAAGAAAGTGGGACCAGCCAGAGGGTCACCACGAATGTGGAGGCTGCAAAGGCCTGGAGCTCTGGGAGCCCATGCTATTTATTGGTGATCAAACAAAGAAACAGGTGGTGAGGATGTGGGAGTTGAAAGGAAATGGTGTATTAGGTGAATGAGAAACATATGGCTACTTGAGATAATGGGAGTGCTAGAAGCAAGGAGCCAGCAAGTCTAGCAGACATGCAAGCCCTGCCTCAGCTTCTCTCCCAACACTCAGCTTTTCTCCCAACAGAATACTAGAAAAGAAACAAAAGAATTATGAGACAATACTTCAATAGATGATTATAAATTTTAGTGTAATTTTTGCACCATCCCTATTCATTCCTTGATTGATACAAGTAACTGCAAATTCCTGGTACCTCATTTTTTAAAAAAATCCCATGCTAGAGGCCAAGGCCACAGGGCAACTGGTCCCCAGTTTTACCTTTTAGGTAACACTGCTTTAAGAAGAAACAAAAATGAGGTTCATTACCCCCAAACTCATTTCCTGATGATTAGAGGAATAATCATGACATCTGCTCACATCAGCCAATATTAAGGCGAGGTGCAGAAGTATTTTGAAGAGTGACTTCAGTACAGCAGAACTTATAGCCCTGAATTTTACACAGGAATGGGCAGGGTTCCAGCGTCAGGCATTGCATGTGTTTACCCGCAGTACACTGCCAGCCTTGTCTCTCATTTCCTGCCTATGCTACATGGTTCAGATGTCAGATAGGATAACTCCAAAGCAGAGAGAACAGAAGCAGGAATGTTCAGGGTGGTAAGTGTAGCAACAGAGCAACTAAGGATCACACCTGACACACCCAGTACATCTGAAGTATCACGTATCATTTTGATTATGTAGTAGGATGAATGTCTTCTCTTAAAATAGTAGTTCTCAATTCTGATTACATATTGAAATCATCATGAAGAAATTTTGAAAACACACTTGCGTGCAGATGATTCGGTTGTTCTGAGATGGGACCTGTGGGTCTCTATTTTTTGAAGTTTTTCAGATGTATCTAATGTAAAGGTAGGTTTGGGAACCACTAACTTACAGCAAACCCACAGTTAAATGTTCTACCTGATCCAGGGCCATAATGATCAGATAATCAACATTGGAATCATCTGGGGATTTCACTGAACTGTAGATTCTTGATACAATAAGTCAGAGGTAGGAAAATCTGCATTCTGAAAGGCATCCAGGTAATGTCATGATAAAATGGAAGTGTAGGGCCTTAGTTGTTTATTATTTTAGTGGGAATTAAGAGAGGAGTCCCTCAACTGATTTTGATATTCCTTTTTTGCCCATCTAGTCATAGAGACTAAAGTGGGGGTATTTGGGACATTGTCTTTGGCTTCCATTTATTTTAGTGCTCAGTTTCCTACAGTAATAACTCAGAACCTCCAAAATTACCTCTCTGTTGTTAACCTGTGAGCACAGTGTTTTCCCGCTTACTAAGGAAGTAATGTACCAGTTCCATCCCCATTGCTATGTGAAGGCCCAGGGCATTCTTTCTTCAGGACAGGGCACATCTTTCTCTGCTATGAACCATCTTGTCATTTTCATGGTGTTGCTCCAGGTGAGGCATTGCCCCATCTCCCAGTCTGAGGCCAGGCTATTTGACTAACAATTGATCTTTCCTTTGTTACTTTGTCCCACTTCAAGGAAATAACTATTATCTTCCTCCCCAAGGAATCCTGCCTTCCTTTACTTCAGGGAGCATTTCTTTTCTTCACTCTGACACATATCCCCACTCTTAGGAGCAGAAGCAACCTCAAATAATGTCATCAGATGTTAATTCTAGGGGTTTTGTTCCATTAGTTATTACCATTTTATTAATAGGTGACCTATAGGTATCTAATCTAAAGATAAGGATAGATGATGGTTTATAGAGACCATGTATCTCAGAAATTCAAGGTCATCATCCTTAGCTCAATCGTATAAGAGAATAAAACATTTTTTGCAAGTGTGGTCATGATGCTTAATAACAAGAGTAGTGTATGAGTTTTCTATTTCTTCCATAACAGATCACCACAAACTCAGTGGTTTAACATAAAATTATTATCCTACAGCTTGGGATATTAGAAGTCTAAAATGACTTTCACAGGTCTAAAATTAAGGTGTCAGCAGGGCTGAGTTCTTTTCTGGAAGATCTAAGAAAGAAACCGTTCTCTTGCCTTTTTCAGCTTCTGTAAGCCATCTACATTTCTTAGGTCATGACTCCTTCTACTATCTTCAAAGCCAGCAACAATACATCTCTCTGACCTGTCTTCCATTGGCACAGCTCTCTTCATAACCTGGAAAGGGTCTCTGTTGTTAAGAATACAAGTGATTAAGTTGGGCACACCTAGAAAAGCCAGGCAACTTTTTCCCATCTCAAGGTCCTTAACTTTAATCACTTTTGCAAAGTTCCCTTTGCCATGTAAGGCAACATATTCACAGGTCCCATCCTTTGCAGATCATTTTTCTACCTACCACAAATGGCTGCCATTTATAATGCTTTTCGTTATGTAGAGATTCTTATCTGCATTTTGCAGATAAAGAAACTATGGCTCAGAGAAATGAATACGGTAAGGTGACCTAGCTGGGAAATTGCAAAGGTGAGGTTTGAACTGAAGTCCTAAAATTCTCAAGCCTATGTCCACATTCACCTCCTTCTGCTATCTCCCTTATCAAGGATTCTGTAAGTCAATTCCATGGTTTGACAGAAAATTTCCAAGGCAACAGTTGGCTTGCTGTAGTGGTGAGGGATGGAGGTTTATTTGGAGATATGTGGTGTGATCTAGAGTTGATAATGCAAATAAAATTTGCTCTGGATGGCATGTGCTGTCAGCAGTGACCTACAGTAACCAGAGAAATATCTACCAAGAGTATTTCTATACTTTAGCTATGCTGATTCCACCAAGGCTTGTCGACCACAATCACAAATATCATATAGGAGTAAAAAAAGTAAAAATAAATTAGTGAAAATTCAATGAATCCTCTGCAACATAGTTGTGTTGGAACTCAGAGCTGTCTCTTAGAGCAATAAAAATGGGGAAAACATAGTACATTCTATTTTAATCTCAGCCAAACTTATTTTTTTTTCTTGGGGAGAGAGGAGAAAGCTCACAAAGACCATGCCTCACAAGCCATTTCCTGAAAAATAACTGAAATTCTCCTTAAGAAAATAGGTTACCTCAGTTTCCATGGGAATGGTTTCTAATGCCAAAATTTTACTGCTGACAACAAAAAGTGACAATGACAGAGAGACCAAAATGAGTGTAGCTATAGAAACTGCTTGTTTCATTATCACATCCTATTCTAATTGTTTCTTTACATGTCAGACATCACTCCCTATTATATTTTGAAGACAGAAACTAACTTATTCAGTTTGTATCCACATTATTTAACACAATGTCTAGCAGGAAGCAAATGATTCATAAAAATTGGTAGATACAATTGAATATTACATTACCTACTAGAGTGGTTCTCAAACATAATCTGCAGATTGATCGTCCTAGAATCACCTGAGGAGAAATGAAAATATAGGTTCTCTATATTTATCATAGACATTGTCAAGTATAAGATCTGATGGGGCCCAGCCATTTGCATTTCTTTAAAGCCCTTTAGGGACTTCCAATATACACCAAAGTTTAGAACCGCTACCTAGCCTTATATACAAATTTATAGGCAACATGCTAGATTCACATTTGCCAAAAGCCAACCTTGAATTAATACCCCCCCATGCAAAAGCATAGAAATAACTTATTTCACTAGTTATGGGCCTATTAATGTGGCCAAATCTGGGCCAGAGGCAGTCGAGGATACAAGAATGAGGAGCTCTATCCCCACAAAATGTAAAATTCTATTAGGACACCAAGGATATTTTTAAGATTCAGGTCAGTCTGGGATAGTTTGGGAGACTGGTAAGGAGCTAAGGAGGCTTCTGACAATAACTGTGCTAAAGGGGGAGATTTGAGTGGCATTAATTTGCATCAAGGACAATGTACAACTGTGGCAGGAAAAGAAGAATGGCACTGGTTACTATTGAATGCAAGGGCTCTCTGCCAGACACCAGCCGCCCTTTGCACATTGAGCATCAGTGGTCTTGGCATGGACACAGAGGCATGGCCAGCAACATGGTTCACAAGTTTGTCTGTTGTGTTTTTAGCAGGATAAAGAATATGGCTCTGACTTTTGGTATTGAAGGTATAAGAATATAATCAGAAAGCCAGAGCAGAAAATGCGGGAAACCTGAGGAAAAAAAACACTTAGTGGCTAAAAAGAACTAAATTATGGAGCTCATATTAGACAAACCCATAGTAATCTTAAGTAGCTGGAACTAGAGAAAGATCATATTGTCATTACAGTCCTATTCTTACTCACAGGTTAGTGTAGTGTGGCAAATAATACATTAGTTTTATAATAATGAAACACTGAGAACAGTAAATGAATGTAGAGAAAAGAATAACAGATCACTATGTGACATGATGCAGTCTCCACATTTATGAGTTCATGCCCAAAAGATATGGGTAAAAATTAAAATCATGTGAACCTAATAAAAAATAAAAGTAGAAAGAAAAAGAGAAGACAAAAGAAGAGTCAGAACTGCTTTATTAACAATTGGATAGGCATTCAATAGCCAAGTGCCTAATCTAGAATCTTTCTTTTAAGTCAATAACCCACGGATAAAACATGAATCAACAAATATCCTGGGTTCTGAACATGAGGGCAGCAGGGGCAGTGCATTATCCAAACAACCCACGTTATTCCATTCTCTTCAGTATTTTCTATGTGCCGGTGCTGTTAGGCATTGGAGATGCTATTACAACAAAGCAAAGCGGTCTGGGCAGGATGGCTCATGACTTAATCCCAGCAATTTGAGAGTCCAGGGTGGGAGGACCGCTTGAGCCCAGGAGCTCAAGGCTACAGTGGGTTATGATCACGCCACTTCACTTCAGCCTGGGTGACAGAGCAAGACCCTGTTGCTAAAATGAAACAAAGTACCTTCTTTATTTTTCACCATAGCACTCAGCACTAGTTGATACTTAATTATAAATTTATTTTTAAAGTGTCTGTAATATTTATTCCATATATGAATATAGTTCATGAAGTAAAGGGCTTGTCCTTGTCACCACTCTATGCCCAATGCCCTTTATAGGCCCCACTCATTAACTATTTGTGAAATAAATGAATAAATGAATGAATAATTGAGCGCGTGAATAATATTGGCCATTAAATGATTAAACAGCAAAGTAGTTTCTTTTGAACTATTATCTTGGAAGGTACTTTTTCAAGTGTATAATGTAGAAAGAGCAATGTTGTGGGACCCTATACATTCTTTCTGCTCTGACTGAAAATACAAAGTGAGTCTTCTCCCCAAAACTGAATATAAACTGCCTCAACTGGAAACAGTGTATTAGTCAGTGTATTCTAGGCTGAATGTGGCAAAAAAATAAACCTCACAATTTCAGTAACATAACGCAATATGATTTCTTTTTCATATTACTGTCCTTTGAGTGGCTCTTCTATAAGCTGTGACTTGGAGTCTAGCCTGTTACCATATTGTGGCTCTACCATCTTGAACTCTGTTTTCAAGGCTTCAAAATTGGGATAGAGAGAGCAGGAAAGATATGTGGAGCATGCTGTGGCCAGGACTCAAAGGGATGTACATTACTTCCACCCATATTCCGCTTGCAGAGTCTCACTGAGTTGTAAGAGGGCTACAAAACATAGTTATGTTGTATGCCAAGAAGGAAAATGAAGTGGTTTGGTGAACACACGGCATTGTCTCAATGTTACAGTTTCAACATTAGGTTTAAAATGAAAAAGAACAATAGTATTTCTAGTCATAGCCAACAAGTGTAGAAAATCCAGATAGGAAGCAAAATTATCTATGGAAATCCCTCAATAAATATCTAAGAATCAGATATTCATTCATTGATTCATTTTATATCTGAACTTATTACTCTGTACCACTATTCTCACTCTCTTAAAGCTTACAGTCTAGACAGGAGGACAAATGAACCATTAAATGAAGATGAGTGCTTTGATAAAGTACAGCATATTATAGGAGATCTATAATAATATTTAAAATATAATTACTAATATTTTGAACATTAGGTACTTTATAGATATGATTGCATTTATTTCTTTACAATGTGAGGAAATACTATTACTGTTGTTGTTTATGGTTAAAACAGCCACTTGCTTAGGGTCTCACAATAATTAATGCACTTTAAGTACCTCAATGAGCAATGACTAACATTGTTCATGAAAGTTACTAAAATAAGAACTGGTAGTTTTACCCCATATTAGATAATGTAGAAGGAAAAGAATGGAAAATCTCCAGAAGAGAGCCCACGTGAGATAAGCATAGAGGTTACTCCATGAGCACTCAGAGGTTCTCACTAGATTCCTAGGGAAGAAAAACTAGAGGTGACAGCAGAACCCACTCCACATTCCCTTAGTCCACTGCATAAGATGTAAAATTAAAGCTCAGAGTTCCCATTCCAGAGAGCAAGTCTTGCCTTTTTAAATATTTTTTGTTGTCTTTTCATAGTCCCAATTAAAAAAAAAAAAAATCTTCTCACTTACTGGAATACACTCCCCACCCCCATCCCCACACGTTGAAAAGTAGGCGGTCCCTTCCAAATCTGTCCCTTATGCCTGGTGCTAGGATGAATCATGTTCTCACAATGTGGTTACATATTTACATAAACACATAAGAAAATATTTATGAGTGTATACAGTCCGTATCCATGTAAATGAAAATTTTTATGCTCAACTTAAGCCATTTATTGTTTTGGTAATTGATGTAGGAATTGGTAAACAATGAAATTTATATTTATGATATGCCTAATATAAAAGCAATTATATTTCCACAATGAAAAAACAAAGCAAAACCACTAGAGTGTTGCCTAGCTTTAATATGACTTACCCCTCTCCTCAACATTTCTGTAAGAATTCAAAATCCTAGGCAATACATATTTTCCATTGAGGCAAAAAAAAAAAAAAAATCAATAATTGCTCTGAAAATTAGACAAGCCAGCTAAGATAGAGTACTTAACTTGGATATTTTCCATTGTAATAACATGGAAATAACAGAATGCACAAGAATAGCATAATGAGGTAGAGTACAAATTTCATCCTTGAGCCAAAGTCACACTTTTCTCTCCACAGGATGAATTAAAAAGGTGGATTGAGCAAGAAACTCACCTGGTGAGCATATTGGTTTTGCAGATGTAAGTGGCACACAGCTGGCTTTAAAAGCTATGATTTGCTTACCCATATGTGGTATTACATGAACTAAAGAGAAGCTGAAACTAGGGAGGGGAAATGCAATTTTTAGCACAGCCTCACTGTCAGCAATGGGAATTGCTTTTTCAAAACTGGGAGTAGCTTTGATGAAAACATCCTCCGACATTCTCAACATTGCCTTGGGATGAATTCTTCCAGAAACCATAGAACACTTCCTCTTTATTTGCAGTTTTATAACATTTTATTGTCTACGTTCATTTAATGTTGTGAAGCTCTTGCACTGCCCTCTGCTGTTTTCTGAGCTGCATAACCAGGGTGTTCACTAGCAAACTACTGAGTTCATTTAATTCTTTCTTTCTATCTATCTATCTATCATCTATCTATCTATCTATCTATCTATCTATCTATCTATCTATCTATCTATCTATCTATCTATCTTTAGCACATATTAGGCATCCAAGATAAAGGAGCAATGTTTTAAAAAAGCAGTAAATGGACAAAGCATAGATTTTACAGTTAGGCAAAATGAGTTCTGATCCTAGCCCCACCAACATTTTCAGTTGTGAGACTGTAGATAATTTAAATGCTCTCTGGCTCAAGGCTCAGTTTCCCTACATACAAAATGAGATATTAATACTTATTTGCATCATGTTACAAGGATAAGTCAGGCATA
This sequence comes from Theropithecus gelada, assembly GCF_003255815.1. Taxonomy (NCBI): domain Eukaryota; kingdom Metazoa; phylum Chordata; class Mammalia; order Primates; family Cercopithecidae; genus Theropithecus; species Theropithecus gelada. The sequence continues at coordinate 79,842,065 of NC_037682.1, read as the reverse complement.
CTTAGTGCCTACAACAGAGAAGACACCATGGTATGAAGCTATTATAATATAAATTAGTCATGCACTCTACAAGAAGATAGGGCAAGTGAGGAATCTGGCAATTATGTAACAGAAGAAGAGATAGATTAGATGGCTATTGTAGAAAACCAGATAGTAAAGTGAACTTAAATGAGAATTTCAGCCGTGAAAATGATACTGCTTTAGTAACCAAGTGGAGACCATGCAATTAAGGGGGCAGAGACTGGAAAAAGAAAGAATAGCTAGGAGGGCTAGTGTTATAGTTGAGGATGAAATGTAAGGTGGACATAACTATGGAGGCACCATTACTAAAAGGAAGATAGGCACAGTCAACAGTCATGGTAGAGGTTGAATATGAATAATTTGGTAATAGATTGGATACAGGACACAAATGAAAGAAAATTGGATTCTGGATATGTTGGAAGGATGATAATTGGCATATTACATGGATGAACAGGAGTCAGAGTTAGCAAGAAAAGGAGATAACATGGGTGTGGGGGGAGGGAGGAAATTCATAGTTACCTGGCATCAACTAATAGAAATAATTTTCCTTTATTCCTTGCAATAATTCTGCAATATATACTTTATTATTCCCATATTTCGAATGAAAAAGCTGGGTCCCAGAAAAGTAAATATGTTGTTAATGACACCCATCGCAGCATAAAGAAGCTAGGATTCTAATAGTTTTATGTGCATTCCAAATTCTAGGCCCTTTCCTCTATGGCTTTACAGATCAGTGCAAAAGAAGCAGTATAGTCCTGATTCCATGGATGAGGTCCTCAGCACTTATGGTACTTCCATGTATGACACTGTTTTCCTTAGGTATAAAAAGATGACACCTATCTTTCCTGTTTATACTGTTTATACAGAAGTCCACTCATGAATATTCTCATGATATTTACTGTTGATGGGTATTTCACTTTTGGTGATGGTGAAAAGGCACATTGATTTGACAACTGATTTAAGATTTCTTCTAATGCCCATTTGCTGTTTTAGGATTCTCTATTGAAACTGCATTATGTGGTTAATTTCCTGAGAGATACTATAAGGACACTTCATCTGAATGGCAAAGGAGAAAATGTGCCCGGTATCACTGCTCATCTGCTACCAGGTGAGCAGGTCCAAATAGCATTAAAGAACACCGTTTCCTTCTCTCTTTCACCAAAATCTTGTTTGAAGAGTAGTCTCACACAGGCCTCACTAGAATTTCATAATCCAGAGTGACTTCTAAGAAAAGAATTTTCAAACTTAAAGACAATGGAAAGTCAAAGATGTGCATGAACTCTAAAGAAACCACCTATCAAGAAGAGACATAGACTCAAACTAGCCTCCCACCAACTCCAAAGTCCTAGAAGCTTTCTAAAGTCTCCTGTCTTCATAATCCCTTCATTCTAACATTTTTATTAGGTAAGAATTAATATTTGTTACTTTTTCAAAGCTGTGTTAGTTTGGATTTGCTGAGGAGAAGTCAAGAGAGAACCAGATACACAAAAGGTTTATTGAAGGAGGAAGAAAGAGGAGATGGAGAGAGCTTTTGGACCATCACACTGGTCTAACATCTGTGAAAGAAAAGAAGGAAAAAGGACTATGGTAGAAAAATGGCTGGTAAGGGGCCATCATCATGCCCAGATACCCACTAGAGGAGGTTTCTATCTCTATAATAGACCCACTTTATTCAGTCATTGGCATGAATGTGGTAGTTGATCAGAAGGGCATCAGCTAAGACCATCACTCAATTCTGTTACCTGCAGCTAGAGATCTTAGCAGCATGTTTTCATAGCAGTTTCGAATTCTACCCCCAGAGATCTATATTGAAATATTAGAGGAAATTATAGAGTAATAATCAAACATAGAGTTTGGAGATGAACTTCCTAAGTTCAATTCTTAACTTCATCACTTGGTTGGGTAAAGACAATGGATAAAGAGTCTCCCTACAGTGCAATAGATCTAAAAGATTATTCTTCCTTCTATCTGAAACTTTGTAACCTTTGATCAACAACAGATCCATATCTTGGCCATTGTGAATAATGCTAAAATGAGTATGGCAGTATAAGTATCCCTTCAACATATTGATTTCAACTCCTTTGAATATATACCCAGAAGTGGGATGACTGGACCATATGGTAGTTCTATTTTTAATTTTTTGAGGAACCTCCATACCATTTCCCACAATGGTTGTACTAATTTACATTCCCACCAACAACCTGCAAGGGTTCCCCCTTTTCTCCTCATCCTCGCTAATGCTTATCTTTTATCTTTTTGATAAAAGGTATTTTTAACAGATGTAAGGTGATATCTCTTTGTGGATTTAATTTGCATTTCCCTAATGATTATGGATGCTGAGCATTGTTTATTTATTTATTTATTTACCTCTTAAGCCATTTCTATGTCTTTAAAAGGTATCTGTTCACATTCTTTGTCCATTTTTTAATTGGGTTATTTGTTTTCTTGATACTGAGTTGTTTGGGTGCTTTATATATTTGGGGTATTATCAGATGTATGGCTTGCAAGTATTTTCTTCCATTCTGTGACTGTCTCTTCACTTTGTTGTTTCCTTTATTGTTATCAGTATTTTAATAAGTGAAAGAATGGTACTTCACACAATATGCAATAATTAATTCTAGATGGGTCATAGATCATAATGTAAATGGTGAAACAATAAACTAGAAGTAAACATAGAAAAATTTCTCTATTAACAAGGAGTAGGGAAAGATTCATTAAACAGGACCAAGATGCATTAACATAAAGAATATTGTCAAATTGGACTTAATTATATTTGTAACTTCTGTTCATCAAAAAGTAACATAAAGAAAATAAAAAGGGAAACCACAGATTGAGATATCTGTCATATGAAGACCTGAAAAAGAACTATTATGCAGAATACACACACACACACACACACACACACACACACACACCCCTATACACTGGCAAATCAGTAAGAAATGTAAACATATTCAATTTTAAATCAAATTTATAACAGAGAGTTAAGAAAGAAATATAATACAAATTGAGTCAACTGATCTTTGACAAAGAAGCAAAACAATTCAATGGAAAAAGGATAATTTTTTTCATAAATGGTGCTGGGACAACTGGATGTCCACATGCAAAACAAAATCTAGACACAGACTTTACTCCCATTGCAGGAAATCAACTCAAAATGGATTATAGTCTTAAATGTGAATGCAAAGTTTTGAAACTCCCAGAACATAACATAGGAGAAAATCTAGATGACTTTGGATTGGGTTTGGTGATTACTTTTTAGATACAACACCAGGGGCATAATCCATGAATGAAATCATTGATAAGTTAAACCTCATCACTAAATAATAAAAACTTCTGCTCTGCAAAAAATACTGTCAAGAGAATGAGAAAACAAGTCAGAGACTGAAAGAAAATATTTGCAAAAGATATATTTGATGAGCGACTGTTATCTAAAATATGCAAAGAAGCCTTGAGTTTTAACCCAATAATAAGAAAACAGATATTAAAAAGTGGGTAAAATATCTGAATAGACACCTCACCAAAGAAGATATACAGATAACAAGTAAGCATATGAAAAGATGCTCAACATCATATATTACTAATGGATTGCAAATTGACACAACCATGAGACATTATTACGTACCTGTTAGACTGTCTAAAATAGAAAACATTGACACCAGGTGCTAATGAGAATGTGGAGGAACAGGAACTCTCATTTTTTGTGGGAATGCAAAGTTGCACAACTATGATGGAAGACAATCTGGAGGTTCTTACAAAACTAGTATTTTTACTATGCAATTCAGTAATTGTGTTCAAATTATTTATGGAAATGAGTTGAAAACTTACATCCATTCACAAACCTGCACATAAATGTTTATAGCAGCCTCATTCATAATTGCCAAAACTTGGAAGTAAACAATATGTACTTTAGAGGGTGAATGGATAAATAATCTGGGACACATTCATACAACAGAATATTATCCAGCATCAAAAATTCTGAGCTATCAAACCACAAAGAGCTGTGAAACACCTTAAATGCATGTTACTAAGTGAAAGAAGCCAATCTGAAAAGGCTAAATACCATTAAGTAAAATGAAATAAAAGATTCCAACCATATGATATCCTGGAAAAGGCAAAATTATGGAGACAGTAAAAAGATCAATGATTTCCAGGGTTAGAGGGCAGGGAAGAATGAATAGGTATAGCACAGGGGATTTTTAGGGCAGTGAAACTATTCTGATACCATAATAGGGGATATATATCACTACACATTTGTCAAAACCCATAGAATGTAAATCAAGAGTGAACGCTGGTGTAAACTTCGGACTTTATTTTATAATGACATGTCAGTGTTGGTTATCAGTTGTAACAAATGTACCAGCCAGGCGCAAGATGTTGATGGTCGGGGAGGCTGTGCGTATGTGAGATGACGAAGCATAGGGGAACTATTCATACTTTCCACTCGACTGTTGTGTACCTAAAATTACTCTAAAAATACATTCTATAGAAAAAAAATCCAATTTAAAAATAGACAAAAAGTTGAATAGTCTATTCATGGGAAAAGGAAAAGGATATTTCAATGGCCAATATGCATATGATAAGATATTCAATGGCTTACTACTAAATGCACACCAGAATGGCAAAAATAAATGACAAACAAGTGTCAGTAAAGACACCAGGTAAATAGTACTCTCAGATACTGTTGGTAGAAATGTAAATTCATACAACCAATTTGATAAAGTATTAAGCACTATATTATAAAGCTGAGCCTATGACTCTGGAGTTCTATTCTTTGATGTATATATATCCAACAAAAATATGTACATATATTCACTAAAATACAGGTAACACTATTTGTAATAGTCAACAGTGGAAACAAACCATGTGGCCATCAATAATAGAAAGGTTAATATGGGGTATGTTCATTCAACGCAACATAATGAAAATAGGTAAACCATTACTATATAGAAGTCATGGATAAAATTCACAAAATGTTAGGCAACAAAAATGCAGCATATATCATATGCTTCTACTTATATAAATTTCAAAAACAGTCAATCCTAACTCATGGTGTTAGCAGTTAGAATATTTGTTAGCCACAGGGAAAATGTAGTGGCTAGGAGAGAGAATAAGGCACTTTTCCAGGATATTGATAATGTTCCATTATATTTTGTGGAAAATCATTTATCTACATACTTATGATACATCTACTTTTCTATATTTATATTTTTATAAAATTATACTTTAAAATATGCAAGGTTTTTATGGAGTAATTTATGCTTTTAATTGGAAAGCACTAAAAATAATTTTAAGCATAGGTATATGACCGTGTGCATGTGTATATGTATTTGTGTGTATACCACAAACTTCTGGGTCAAGTTCAAAATCTTAGCATGTATCATATATTTGAGAATTTGTTTTGTAGGTGTAGTCTTTTTCACATGAAGCCTCACTTCTTACCTAAGCTGAGCCAGTCTAGCTCTGATTCCTGCTTTATGGGAGCTTGTGGCAGACGGTAGGGAGGGGTTGCTGGGAATGGATCACAGTCTGTTGCTCTGGAATCTAGACGTTTCACAGCTTGTCCTGGAGGCAATCAGAATATACAATGACATGCTTTGACAAACAGACTAACAACAAATTTGAATCATGTTTAGACCCTCAGGTGAAATCAACTAAACATAAAAACAATTTTCTCAAAATTGTTTGGTTTAATTTTTACATGTTACATATGAAACCCAGTGTTTGCATCCAGATTAAAGTTTGAAACAAATGGAATACTTTGTACATAAAACATGGTTACAAAATATTTTAACATTTTGCGTGATATACTAAAACACAAGGTAATGTTATGTGTGATATAAAAAATTCAATTGCATAAAATGCAGGATTAAATAATTGCATTGCAAATGAAAAAAATATGTTTTTCATTTGGTCTGAACATAAAGCACAAATATACAATGATAGTTATTCCATGCATAAACACCAGACTGAGATAGGTCCCACATGATGATAAGGTTGTCACTTTCAACCCCTTCTTTCCCCTTCCAATCGCAGAATGTAAGTCTATTTCTATTAAAAATTGGCTTGGGCAGAGGACAGGAGCAATTGTGTTATATCCTTGCTTGAGTTATCACTTTCCTGCTCCAATTTATGTGGGCATCTTCTTAATGTCACACATTAGTTGATAATACAAATAGGAGCTATCTTAGCTTAGAAACACCAAACTAAAAACAAGAATAAAGAAACAAATTTAGGCCGGGCGCGGTGGCTCAAGCCTGTAATCCCAGCACTTTGGGAGGCCGAGACGGGCGGATCACGAGGTCAGGAGATCGAGACCATCCTGGCTAACACGGTGAAACCCCGTCTCTACTAAAAAAAAAAAATACAAAAAACTAGCCGGGCGAGGTGGCGGGCGCCTGTAGTCCCAGCTACTCCTGCTGAGGCAGGAGAATGGCGTAAACTCGGGAGGCGGAGCTTGCAAGGAGCCGAGATCCGGCCGCTGCACTCCTGCTTGGGCGACAGAGCAAGACTTTGTCTTAAAAAAAAAAGAAACAAATTTAGTATGGTCAGAAAAGCCAAAGACCACAGTAAGGAAAAGTTATGGATCCCTGATGACAAATGTGTGTAGACCCTTAAATGATTTTTTTGTTTTGTTTTTTGACAAAAGGAATTTCTTAAAATTTGAATTAAGAATGAAAATGGACATGAATAGCTACATCACAAACATAAGACCTATATTAGTTTTGGTTTAAGTCTGTGCCAGTGATTCTGGGCCATTTTCACGATGACTCACAGTGGATGATGTCTCTGTATCTGACATTCTGGGCATATACAGATATTTTACAGAACTGTGAAAGCTTTTGAAAGGAAGTACAGTAAATAGTCCCACAAAAATATTTTCTCTTTAATGAGGTGCTCATAAAAAAGATCTGTTGTGAGCATGTGAATAATAAAATCAGTCCCAACTAAGTAAGTATTTTAAAAGGCTAGATAATATAATGACTAAACTAAAATAGTATTAATTTTAAAAGGTCTTATATGTTTCCAGACTTCTATTCTACAGATAATATTAAGATGAACAATATTACATAATTTAAGCGTAAGTATGAATATATTTTATTTTATTGTGAGGGTTATTATGGATTTTATAAATTAAATAGGCACATTATAATGAATTTTAGAATTTTCTGACTTTTAACATATCTATAGAACTTTTTTAAGTGTTAGCTTAGTTGAGTTGCTTTGATTGGCAACAGGCATACCTTTTTGTGAATTTGGTAATAAAATCATACTGCTCTTCTCCTTCATTTATATATACTTTAGAGATGGCCGTGCAGGAATGCAGCTGATCATTTGGGCTGTATTGTGTAGATGGGATGTCTCCTACTGAAGAAAACATAAGGGAATACAAACAAACAATTACAGTGTTATTATTGGAATACTCTTGAAAGAACCCTAAAGTTATTTTTTTCAGTTCAAAACTTCACAAATACTTGAATATAGTACAAACAAGGACTACAGACTTAAAATGTACTTTTTAAACAATAGCACTCCATCTGCTGCTGTGATTTATCCAGTAACTACAAAATTACTGCATTTTCCAAAAAGATTTGATACTTCTATTAATGCAGACCTGTTTACAGGGTACATATGCACTGTAGTAGAGTAAACAGAGCAGTAATTTGGGGTGAGTGAGTTGGGTTCTTATTCAGGCTCTCAAGGTGTATTGACCAAGTAACTATGAGGGATTATTTAGTTTCTCTGAATCTCAATTTTCTAATATTTCAGTTTAGGATAATAATACTCACCACATGAGTGTTAGGAAGACTAAATGAGATAGATGTTAAATGTTTATCCCAGTACCTGAAGTATAATAAATAATCTAAAGAGTAGTAGCTGACCTTGTGTTTTGGTTGATGAGAGAGCAGATGATCATTCAGCAGACAGCAGTAAAGGACAGTTTACCACAAAAATATAAGTGATCATGATAGTGACATTTAAAATGGTTTGTTTTATGGCTTTGCTCCCTAGATTCTGATACCAGAATAAGATAACAGGATAAGGCAATGGAAAAAGTGAATCAAAAGCAAGTTCTCGGCTAGAAAGTCATGGCAGTCTGTTTTTTGTGGGAAGCTCTGGGAGCACAAACAGTTCCAGTCTTGGTTTCACCTTTGGGCCAGGGAGTGGCCTTTGTTACCATCTAGGCAGTCAGACATTGGTGACAGCGTATGAACCTGAAGAAGGTAGGAAAGAAACAGGCCTCTCTGTCTTGTGGGAGGCAATTCTCCTGAGAAGGAGGCAACACTCAAAGCAGCTGGGATGGTACGCCAGCCAGAAGAGAGGATGTGAGCAGGGTACCAAAAGTTGTGTCCCCAGCAACTAGCATCCTTCCTCAGTTGGATCTATTCAGTAGCAGAGAAATCCTGTGGTAGGAGTATATGGCCTTGTTGTGTGTCTATCCTCCAAATTAATTATCCCTTCTTTGTTTATTCTCATTGCCTCTGCCTCTCTCTCTCTCTCTCTCTCTCACTCTCTCTCTCTCCTTCTTTCTCTGTGTCTTTGTCTGGCCTCACCCCTTATCATTTTAGCCCTAATCTGGATCACTCTTTAATTTCTGTTGCCACATTCTTTGTCACATAATGTCTTAGTCTATTTGTTGTTGCTATAAAAGAATACTTGAGGCTGGGTAATTCATAAAGAAAAGAAGTTTATTGGCTCATGGTTCTTCAGGCTTTACAAGCAGCATAGGACTAACATCTGCTTCTGTTGAGGGCTTCAGTCTGCTTCCACTCATGCTGGAAGGTGAACAGGAGCTGATGTGCACAGATCACATGGTGAGAGAGGAAGCAAGAGAAAGAGGAAGGAGGTGCCAGGCTCATTTTAACAACAGCTCTTATGGGAACAAATAGAATGAGAACTCACTCACTACCTCAAAGATGGAATCAAGTCATTCATGAAGGATTTGCCCCCATGACCCAAACACCTCCCATTAAGCTTCACCTCCAGCACTGGGGATCAAACTCCAACATGAGATTTTCAGGGGCACTCATATCCAAACTATAGCACATAATGTTCCACATTTCAAGATATTCTATATGAGACTGACCATTTCCATGTATCAGTCTTGACATATCAACTGTGAAGGGTTTCAGCATCTTTGTTCATAACTGTTGAGTATTCTGTTTCATAAAGTGTGAGATAATGCATAGTGTCACTCAGATTAGGGCCAGGTGACTTGGGTTTGGATCTTATCTCTGCTGTTTTCTTTTTTTTTTTTTTTTTTTTTGAGACGGAGTCTCGCTCTGTCACCCAGGCTGGAGTGCTGTGGCCTGATCTCAGCTCACTGCAAGCTCCGCCTCCCGGGTTTACGCCATTCTCCCGCCTCAGCCTCCCGAGTAGCTGGGACTACAGTCGCCTGGCACCTCGCCTGGCTAATTTTTTGTATTTTTTAGTAGAGACGGGGTTTCACCGTGTTAGCCAGGATGGTCTTGATCTCCTGACCTCGTGATCCGCCCGTCTCGGCCTCCCAAAGTGCTGGGATTACAGGCTTGAGCCACCGCGCCCGGCATCTCTGCTGTTTTCTAGCTCACTGAGTTGAGGCAGATGATGTAACTCTCTGGATCTTAGTTTCTTCATCTGTAGCATAAACATAAATATTTCACTTACCTGTTAAGAGTCCATGGTAATTCAACTAATTGATACATTTAAAACACATAGAATAGTATCTGTTGTTCTATTGTGCTTACAGGGTAAGCACTAAATATTAAGTGTTCATAGTCATAAAATGCAGAGGCTGCCTTTTTCAATTTCAGACTTCCAATTGTGTTTCTAGTTATTACCATATCTCCCAATTGCTATTTATTACCCATATCTGTGAAATTTTTGGATAATCATAAAGTCCAATTCTTGAATGTCAGGAAGCTCCACCAATGTCTTCTACCTACAATTTCCAGAAAAGCCTATGAATAGTTGTTGTGACTATACTAAAATAGATTTGGCTTTTAGCTAAAGGATAAATGACTTTTAGATTAAGTTTTGCGTAGAAGACTCTCACATTACAGTGGATTCTTTCTTTTACTATGGCATTTTAATTTTTCTGTCTTGTATCTAATGTACCCCAAGATCTAAACATTGAGACTAAAACTGCTTCATGGAGACCAAATGTTAGTCTTTAAAACTGAAATAACTATTTGGATCATTGTTTGGCTACTATGGTGTCCAATGAACTCCAAAATTTAACCTGAGAGGTATTATCCCAATTAGCTCTGTAGCTATCATATCTTCTGGTCTGCTGCCAAGCATGTGGTAGTGGGCCTGGATTTCTGTTCATCTGGACAACCAACATTCAGAAAGCTGAGCTGGATGCAAACCAGAGAAGAGCAAGAACAGGTTGGCTCCACCCAGTCATGTCTGCATTCAACCATCATCATAACTGATTTCAAATACCTTCCAAGGCAATGGCCACAGATTTACTTCTGTTTCCCAAATATTTTGCATGTTTCTCATTTATCCAACTCTACCCTAGGACTCTATAGGGAAAGGTGTTTGGTAAAACATAGCTCCAACTTAACCAAGTCTCCATAGCAAAATCCAGCCCATGCCAGAAGCTTTCCTGACTCTCCACATTCAGTTGAATGCTCCTTGCTGTGACCCTCTTCCATCTTGGGCATGTCAAAGTTATTCTGTGAACACAAATCAGCTCTTCACATTTTGGTACAGGGGTCAGGGGAGCTTGCATAACTACCTATTATTCCGATTAGTTTAAGTTCTACCACCTTGCCCACTACATGGCACATGGTAGGAGTTCAATATACATTTATGGAAATGGAATGAACAGAGACAAGAAAAAAATGAAAAGGAGGTTTGGTAGAAGGTAATTCTCTCAATAAGTATATATCACAGAGACAGAGCCAAGACTCCAGAAAGCAGCTAAAATCAATAATAGAATTCAGCTTATTTCAGTTATGAAGTAGAATTGACTGATTTGTGCCTGATAAACATGTTTATAAAGAGAAGTGAATGAAGAATAAAGCAATGCCATGGAAAGCAATGGTACTGGAAGAGTCTGTATTGGAAAGATATTAACCATGGAGTAGTATTAGTGCTTGCCAGAGAACTTGCCACAAATTAAGGTACACATAGAGGCCCCAAAATCTTGATATTTGTTTGCTGCTTAACTCTTTCCTCAAAATTCTGGCAAGCACATCAGTAACTCTAAGCCATTTTCTCTCCCTCTTCCCCTATGCCCCACACTCTTCCTGCTCTGGATATCCTTGTCCTTCCTACTTTTCTCCTTTTCAGTTACTTTAATTCCTCATTCCAGAGGAAGATCAATCTGGCTTGGAATACTGACTCCACTGTTCATTCATACTTTCTGAGACTCAGATTTCTCTTCTATAAAATTAAGAATATTTTCTATTGCAAAGGCTAACAACTAATTTATTGTGAATATTTATTCAGTGTATATGTAAATGCCTCTCCATTTCCTTCTTTCCAAGACTAAAAAGATAAAGATTAGGGGCCATCTGCTGTTGCACCAACATAGTCCCTGAGATATAACCTGACACGTACAATATTCTCCTGAGAGAAATTCTAGTGACTACAAAACCCCTTCCTCTTTCCGTTGTATATTTACCCTGATTGGTTTTCCAAGTCTGCTGCCTCTCACAATTTCTTAATCTTTCTCTGCTTTTCTTCCTTCCTTCTCTTTTCCTTCTTTTTTCCTCTACCTTCCCTTCTCTTCATGTCCTCCTTTCTTGATCATGTATTAGCTTCCTATTGCTCATCTAACAAATCACCACAAAACTAAGTGGCTTAAGGCAACATATTTCATCTTACGGTTTTGAAGTCAGAAGTCCAAAATCAGTTTCACTGGGCTAAAATTAAGTGTCTGTGTTCCTGTGGGAGACTCTAGGGAGGGAGACACCCTTACTTTGCCTTTTCAAACTTCTAGGAATGCATGCGCCAGAATTCTTTGACTATGACCTCTTCCTCCATCTTCAAAGCCAGGAGAATAGCATCTTCTCTCCTCTATGACCTTTGCTTAGTTCCTTATATTTTTCCTTCTGATTCTTCTGCTTCCCTTTTGTAAAGACCCTTGTGATTACGTTGAGACCACCTGGATAATCTAGCAAATTTCCACACTTCAAGATCCCTAATCATATTTACAAAATCCTTTCATTAAGTAACACATTCACAGGTTCCAGGCATGAGTACATGGACATCTTTGGGGGATGTTATTCACTCCATCGCAAACCCCATTTCTTCAAGTTCATCTTCCCTTTTCCCCCATTTCCTCCATCCTTCCCTGTCCGTGGTCTTCCTTTCTGGTGACCCTCTTACAGGAACACATCAGTCTCTCCTCATATTACGTGCAGTAAAAATAAGTGACTCTCATTTTGTCAAATCACAAAATGTAGATGACAAGAGAATGGCCATGTTTACTCAATTAAATTATAAGGTAGAAAATCTAACCTTTCAGATACACAAGCTGGATAGCCGTTCTGCTGAGTTATCTCTGGAAGTTTGTTTAGGTGATGAGCAACCACACTGAGCACTGCTTCTCTGTGATATTACTCAAGTTAAATTCTATTTTCACCTTACCACCATCTAACAATATTTTATACTTTGTCTAACTCGTTTCTTTTAATATTTGAAAGTCTTCCACTATTCTTTCACCCATCTAGTGTTGAGGGAAGAATATAAATTAGAATTCCAAATAACTGGTATCATATTCTAGTCTGACACTCACTAGCTATGTGGCTATGGGAGAATTATTTTATTTCTTTGAGCCTCAGTCCTCTCACCTAATTAAAGGATAAAATGTTACATTTTCTGTCAAAAAAAGTAAGATAATTCATATTATACCTGTAAACCATGATATTCCAAGAAAATGTGAAATAAGAATATTATGTTTGAGGCTTTCTGACAAGATTTTTGCAAAGACTAAATTAAATGATGTATGTAAATTATGAGGTAAAATACTGCTACTACTACTACTGCTAATAGCAGTAGTAACAATGTACATATATTGAGTAGGCCCAGTAGAGGGAGAACTGTATCAATGTATTATATGATATAATATATAACATATTAATATAAATAATATATAGTATAGTATAGTATATTAATTATATGAGCATTGTGATTCCACCAGCCTTGAGAGTGGAATGATGAGGGGACTGACACAACTAAGAAAGAAGTTTTGGTAATGTTTTCTCCGTAGGGTGTCATTTCCAAAATGTCCACGTATCTACCTATGAGGGACTTTTGCTGAAGCCCTGGTTAAGAACAATTAGCTTCATCTTTGGAGCAAGAGTTACTCTCTCAAAGCCCACATGTATTGCTGCATGTGGGAAAGATAAAGGGTAGATTTTTACCATGATCATGACCACCACTCCCCCAAAAGCTCTACTAGGTTCAGCTGCTCAGCCTTGGTAGTACAGGGGGTGGTAACCGCTTTGCCCTGAATAGGAAGATATGTATTAGCCCATGGGGCAGCATCCATTTATAGGAAAAAGCACTGTATTATTTAATTTAAAGGGTTTTCATATTATGCTTAGACATTTTTAAATTCTATAAGGATTTTAGGTGAGTAAAGTTAGTGAGGCTAGGTTGCATAGTAAACTATGCTTATCTAAAGATTTAAGAGCTATACACTTTATTATGAGTATATTTAATATAGCTAGAAAGATGGTTTAAAAATACGGGATCAAGCAGAAAGTGATTCTATCAAGCAATGAGTTATAAACTTTGAGGAGGCCTAAAATCTAGGTTTAGGTCTTCAGGTTTTTATTTAGAACACTGTCTTATTTACACTATCATGCATCAAACAGAGTCCTGCCTTCTGTTTCTGTTTTCATGTATTTCTGCAAATTCTGTCGTAGGTCTGAAATTGGGACTTTTCACCACCCAGTGGTTGTAACTCCCCTCTCCAGCCCACTACCTACTTCATGCTTGCTGGTGAAGTGTGAGAAACACTACTCTGCGGTTGTCTTATGAAAAGAGTACAGAACGAAGAAAGGAAACTAACAGGTATTGTCATTTGCCATAAGTTGGGTACTTTTGGGGTACTTGACACTTTCAGTATGTTATTCTCTTTAATCCTTCTCTCCCCCTTATAAAAGCAAGATTATTTTCTATTTTAAAGATGAGGAAATAAAAATCAGAGAAATAATTTACCTAAAGTCACACAACTTTTACTTTTGCAGAACTGATATTTGAATTCAGATCTTTTTAACATTGGAAGACCATTCTAGTGCCATTCCTCTACTATTCATTCTTTTCTCACTTCTTCCTACTCATTCATCCACCCATCAACATTAAGCATTTTCTATACACCAGACTGTGTTCAAGACACTAAAGAAGTATATTAAATAACATTCAGCCTGTGTCCTAGAGAAGCTCAGTGATTAGTGCAAAGGGACTGCTATAAATGAATTACTATATTAGAGTGAGTGCTATTTTAAAATATGTGCTTTACAGGGAATGGTTTATTCATCAATCAAGACAAAGGCTTTATTTATTTATTTTAATGTAAACGTTATTTATCAACATTAATTCCTTCAAGTTCAAGACACTTTCGTAAGTGATGATACCAGCCATTTAGTCTATCTTTTAGAAAAGATTGTAAACATTTACTTAGTATATTGTGTCAAGGTTTATATAAGATATACTGAATCCTTGCACATTTATTTGAAGATCAGCATTATTAATCTCATTTTTTAGTTTTTATTTAACTTTGTTTTAAGTTCAGGGGTACACGTGCAGGTTTGTTACATAGGTAAACTTGTGTTGTGGGGGTTTGTTGTACAGATTTCATCACCCAGATATTAAGCCCAGTACCTATTAGTTGTTTCTCCTGATCCTCTCCCTCCTCCCACCCTCCATCCTCTGATAGGCCCCAGTGTGTGTTGTTTCTTTCTATGTGTCCATGTGTTCTCATAATTTAGCTCCCACTTGTAAGTGAAAACATTCCATATCTGGTTTGCTGTGCCTGTGTTAATTTGCTAAGGATAATGGCCTCCACCCCCATCCATGTCCCTGCAAAGGACGTGATCTCCTTCCTTTTTATGGCTGCATAGTATTCCATGTGTATATGTACTATATGCACCACATTTTCTTTATTCAGTCTGTTGTTCATAGGCATTTAGGTTGACTCTATGTCTTTGCCATTGTGAATAGTGCTGCAATGAATATATCCGTGCATGTTCCTGTATATAGACAATTTATATTCCTTTGTGTATATACCCAGTAATAGTATTGCTGGGTCAAATGGTATTTGTCTTTTGGTCTTTGAGGAATTGCCACACTGTCTTCCACAATGGTTTAACTGATTCACACTCCCATCAACAGTGTATAAGCATTCCTTTTTCTCCACAACCTTGCCAGTCACTGCTATTTTTTGACTTTTTAATAGTAGTCATTCTGACTGGTGTGAGATGGTATCTCATTGTGGTTTTGATTTTCATTTCTCTAATGATTAGTGATGTTCAGCTTGTTTTCATATGATGAGGGTCCTGGAAATTTAACCATATAAATGCACTCTGTTATACATTATTAACTGAGGAAAAATTGATGCTCTTTTAAGACTAGGAAACAAAAATAAGTCAAAAGGAGCCAAATCAGGAATGCAAGTTGGGTGCCTAATGATTTCCCACTGAAATTTTTGCAAAATTTCCCATGTTTGATGAGAGGAATAAGCAGCAGCATTGTTGTGGTGGAGGACTCTCTATGAGGGTGTCCTGGGTCCTTTTCTGTTAAAATTTTGCCTTTCTCAAAATATTCTTATAATAATCAGATAATATCACTCTTTGGCCCTCTAGAAAGTCAACAAGCAAAATGCCCTAAGCATCTCAAAAAACTGTTGCCCTGACCTTTGCTCTTGACTGGTTTTTGTTTGCTTTGACTAGACCACTTTCACCTGTTGGTATCCATTGCTTTGATTGTGCTTTGTCTTCAGGATTCTACTGGTAAAGCTATGTTTGATCCCTGATTATAAGTCTTTGAAAAAAATGCTTCAGTATCTTGATTTTTCACATGTTTAAAACGTCCATTGAAAGCTCTGTTTTTGTCTGCAGCTGATCTGAGTGAAACCATTTTGGCACCCATTGTTCAACTTCAATTTTTCAGTCAGAATTGTGTAACCTGAACCAACTGAGATGTCTATGGTGTTGGCTATTGTTTGTGCTGTTAAGCATCCATCTTCTTCAATTAGGGCATGAACAAGATGGCCTTTTCCCATGCAAATTAATGTGGGTAGTCTGTAGCTGTGGGCTTTATTTTCAATATTGTCTTGTCCCTTCTTAAAACAAATTATCCATTTGTAAACTGCTGATTTCTTTGGGGCATTGTTCTCCTAAACATTTAATAAAGCATGAATAATTTCACCTTTGTTCCAGCAAAATTTCGCCATAAATTTGATTTTTCTTCTTGCTTTAATTTTAGCAGAATTTATGTTACTCAGATGCGGACTCCTTTTAAACTGATGTCTTGGCCTTATAAAACATATATGACATATAAAGTGGGATCCTTACTTTAAATTATAACATACTGCTCCTTTCTCCAAAAAACTCCAACTCATTGTGGAAATAGCTCTGACTTGTAAAATAAAAATAACAAAAATAGCTTTCACATTTGACTCAGAAAATAAAAAGTCCAGATGTTACTTATTTTATTATCTCTACCAAAACAATCTGAAATCTTTTTTCATTTGTATTATTTCCTTAGCATTATTTTAAATCAGCTTAGTGAAACAATTAATCAGTCACTCAACAGATAACTCCATATTCTTTCTATTTACAAAGGTTTGCATTCATTTTAATATTTATGTAAGAATTTTATTTATACATTTCCTTATAAAATTACATACAATTAAAAAGTATTCACAATGAAAGTAAATGTCTCACTTTATCTTATCCTCTCAATTGTCTACTCTCTACTCTAAAAGTAATTAGTGTTAAAGTTTGACATCTATTATTCTGTAAACTTTATATACATTGCATATAAATGTAACTTTACAAGTTATAATTTAATTTTTACAGAAATAGGGCCATGCCATTTATGTTATTTGGCAATATTATCATTTCACTTAATTCTGTAACTTAAGAGTTTTTTCCTAAAGCAATACAATTAGATTTCATTGGGTTAAACTAAAGTCATGTTGCTTTATTGATGCATATTTAGTATTGTTCTTATTTATTGTTACTATAATTATATGATGAACATCCTTATGATTCCTTTCTCTAGTATAGTGAGCACTTTTAGACATTGGCCCATCAAGCATCTATTTTTTAGTAATGAAATCTAAATCACCTTTGTTAGAATCTCCTCCATCGCCCTTCTAAGTAATTCAGGGAAGACCCTACCTACCCAATTAGGGTGGAGCATGAGCTTTAGGCTGATGCCAGTTGAAGTATTCCATATCACAGACACGTAGTTTGGCTTATAGATGGGTACATGACCCAGCTGGCCCATAAGCACCATGGCTTTCTCTTAATTTGAAAGAAAGAGAAACAATATTTTCTGCTGACTACAAGCTTGTTACAATACAATGTGGAAAGCACTAAAATCTTTCTGCCACTACCATGAATGAACCTGTCTGGGAATGGAGCCAAAATAGTGGAAGCAGAGCCAAGAAGTAGAAAAAGAAGTAAGTCCTGTTGACCTATTGTTAATCTCTGAAACAAGATGTTTCTGATGCCAGCAAGAACTAGCTCTGGACTTTACAATGGTGTGAGTCAATAAATTTCCTTTTGCTGCCTAAGCCACTTTGTTAACTTTTCTCTCAATCACAACCAAAAGATATGTTACTAATGCTGATAGAGACATACAAATATAATTGTCAAGCCATTTAAAGGTATCTGCAATTAAAATTATTATAAATGTTCACAAATTGCACTTCCATCAATGCTACCAATTTAAACAATCACAAACCTCCAACCATCAAGGTGTCTTAATGGTGCATACATTTCTCCTATTTTTCTATTAGGTCATTTATTATTATTCTGATTATCTTCATATAGCCTGTAAATGTTCCCTTTATTACACAGAGTACAGCATTTTCTTTCAAACCACCCTTTTTCTTGAAACATTATGTATAAGTAGTCATATCAAGGTTTTAAATAAAATTTTAAATTATTAAAATCTAGGGACATCTGCTAATTATTTCTTTGTAACTGACAGATTAATATTTTGTCTTCTCAATAGCATATAAACATTCTTAAACTTTTATTTTTTTCCTATTTTTAAAATTTTATTTTACTATTTTCTTTTAAAACATTTAGAATTTATTCAAGTGTATATTGTGAGGTATTGCGATGAATAGTTAATTTTGCTAAAACTATTTATTAAAGAGTCTATTCTTTTCCAGCAATTCAAAAGGCTATTTTTATTCTTTGTTATGTTCTTCTTTACATTTTCATTTATTTTAAGTCTGTTCCTTGGCTTTATTCTGTTTTGCTGAATTATTTTTATTTTGTGGACTCAGGTGGACACAATTTTATTAATCATATTTCTTGTTTATGATATACTGTCACCATTGGCTTATGAATGAATTGTCATTTATTTTGTTTGTTTGACAATTTAATAAACACCTCCAAATCCATCACTGGAAACTAAAGTTAGGACCTTGACAATGACCTACATATAACTACATCCCTTCTTCCTATCCCATTTCTACCAATCCATCATTTCCTGTTTTCTTTATAAATACTATATGTCCCTTGTAAATTCTATGCATATTCCCAAAATTAAATATTTTATATTTCATTTCTTAACCTTAATGCAATGGCATTTAAGATTTCCTTAAGGTTTTTAGGGTGTTGAATAAATTTTTTGTGTGGAGTCCCTGTCTGTAAATAATTTGAGTTATCCCAAATAAGCATGCTAGAACCATAATGGCTTTCTAATGTAATGTGATCCCATTAATTAAATACCTTTCCGGTCTTCAGCAACAATTTGCTTGACAGGCTACCCTCCTGGAACCACTGAGTTCTTGCAACAACACATAGGCATGAGTCCAGAGTTCCTTGGAGCATTTGGTCAACTCTACAACAGAGTAGAGGATCAAAGAGGACGCCAAAGAAAAGAAATAGCAACCTGAGTCCAAAAGTTCTGGTCTGGGATCAGAGAACTCCACCTGGATGACACTGTAGGCCAATGTTGATTCCAGGCATTGGAGAGGAATTAAGAAAATTTTAAAGAAGTCACCTGCCTCAATCAAGTACAGAGAAGCCTTGATGATCTAGGTTTCATTACATACTTTATTTCATTTACAAGCACTGGTTCATATTCTGCACATGTATCCCAGAACTTGAAGAAGAAGAATAAGAAGGAGAAGAAGGAGGAGGAGGAGGAGGAGAAAGAGGAGAAGGAGAGGAGGGGAGTAGGGGAGGAGGGGAGGAAGAGAGGAAGGGAGGAAGGGAGGAAGAAGGGAGGGAGGGGAGGGGGAGGGAAGAAGAAGGAAGAAGGAAGAAGTTCTCAAGCTATGCTCTAGTAGGACCAAGGCATTTTGATGATAAATTTGAATTATTTCTGCTATTCACAGGTTTGATGGGAAATGATGAGAAAAAAATTTTTAATAATACATTTATCTAAAACTTTTGGTGTTTGTTACGTTCACATACTAAAATCTATATAAAACATTGTATTAAGATAAGTAGGGTTAGTAGCTGCAATAAACAACAAATTTTTGTGGCTTACATTAATAAATATTTACCTTTTTCTCATGTCATAATCCAATGTGAGTTAGCTGGGATTGTGCTCCACATAGTTACCCAGAGACTCAGAATCTTTCCAACTTGTGTTGCTTCCACCTTTAATAAAAGATTCCCACAGGACAGAGAGTATATAAGAATATATGAAGAGCGTATATGAGAATCACTCAAGTGGTTTTATGTGCCAGTCATGGAAGTGGACCACACTGCTTCCACTCAATTACATTGGTCAGAATTCAGTTCATTGCTCCAAATTTATTTGTAAAGATCAGGACACATAACCCTCCCATATGTCCAGGAGGAAAATGATATACATTCGGAGAATTTGTAGCACCATCTCTACCACAGATGACCTCTTACCACAATATGTACCTTTAATGGTTTTAAGTTTGAAATTAAGTAAATTGTGGTGTGCTCCAAAATTATTGTGACTTCTAAGAAATCCGTAAGTTTATAAAAGTTTAAGGAACACCGAACTAAATGTTGGAAAGTTCTGTGAGTGTTGTACCCCCAGATTACATGTTGCCCTATAGGAAGCATAAAAAGATACACAAACAAATACAAAGATAGAGCTTTAAAAAAAATACCAAGGCTATCCTAATCAAATGAGAGAACTGTCAGAATTATTTATGTTTATTTAAAGGATAAATATAAAAAATGATACAAAAATCTTTTACAATTGGGAGGCATAGGATATTTTTATGTAGGAAAAGACTAAATTCTAACCATTTCATTCTGATTTGTATTCCACAGATTAGGTGTTTATTCTATAAGACAGCTTTATGTAATTTCTTTTCTCTTATCATCTATAAAAATAATTCTAAACCATTATTTGCAAAGTGTATTTTAAATTTTCTACTTCACTGTATTTTTTCCTATTCTCCACCCTAACTTTAATAATAGAATGATCAACTTGCAACAATGATTTAGATTAAATAAAACTTCCAATATAATGACCAAAAAATTTCTTTTACTCCCCAGCAATTGCACATAATTCTTACATCGCCACTGTTCTGAGTTGATAGACAACCTCAGTAAGCCAATAGAGGTCCACAGGGGTCTTGTTGAAATGGAAGAGCAAGAGATTATTGAAGAAAAGGAGATCACCATGGAAACTATGCTTTTTCCTGGGTATAATATCTGAAGACTTTATGGAAGCATTTATATACACTGAAAAAATCATGAAAAGTTTGAAAAGCAGTGATTTTAATTTTTAAGAAATCTGACAGTCCTCAGAGAAATGCGGGACAATAAATTTCCTTAGCTTACTAACAGGGAAACTTTCTTAGAAAAAACTGGAGGGAAACTTTCATAAGAACTTCAATAGGCTCATATATTAAGGAATCATAAATAGTCCCCCAAATGCATAAAATGTCTTCAGAATACAATTTACCCTATAGCTTTCTGTACTGTCCTGTTTTTACATAATTAAAAAGTGTTTTCTTAAAGATGTTTTATTTTAAACATTTTTATCAATTCTGGTGTTTTCATGGTAGAAAAATGTATTTTCATGAACAGAGCTCCAATTCTAAATTTTGGTTTCTAGGAGGAAAACATTTCACTTACCATATCTTTACTTGTGGTTAAAAGGAAACATAAATGACTTCCTACTGGATATTTAGTTCTCTCAAAATCCATATTCTAAATCTTTATGTGCTAAGAGTGGATCATTTTCCTATTCACTACCAAATGTTAAGTTTGTTCTAAGGAAAAGAGAATGTAAGAGAAGAACATGAGAAGAGAAATAAAAAGATCCATACACTTCTGGAGAGTCTCATAGCCTTCACTCTTTATGTGCACAATGAACAAAATAGGCTCAAATATTAATAGAATACTACATTTCTAGTTAAATTGTATAGAATATTAGCTAATTTATCTGATATTACATCACTAGAAATTCTTCATTTACCAGCTTTGGCAGGCAGAATGGTAGTCTAAAGATGTCCATGCCCTACTCATGGAACCTATGAATATATCACCTTATATGGCAAAAAACAAAAAACAAACAAACAAACAAACTTTGCTGGTGTGATTAAGGTCGAGGACTTGGAGATAGGTCATTTATCCTAGATTATCTAGGTGGGTCCAATCTAACAAACAAACCTTTAGATAGATGCAATAGTAGAACTAGACCTGTTATTGCTGGCTATGAAGATACAGAAGGGGGACATGAATCCCAGATGGTCTCTAGAAACTGGAAAGACCCTCAGGTGATGGTCAGTAGCCAAATAATCAGAATTAAATCTTCCCTTAGACCCTCCAGGAAAACATATAGCCTTGCCAACACCTTGATTATAGGCTGGTGAAACATGTCAGATTTCTGGCCTACAAAATTGCAAGAGAAAGTTCTGTAATTTAAAACCATTAAGTTTACGGTGATTTGTTATAGTGGCAACAGAAAATGAATTCATCAAAATTTCTGTCAAATTCAAGACTGTTCTGAACCGAAGATTACAATTTTGGTTTTCTCTTTAGCCCAAGCTTCCACTACTGCCATATCACAAATGTCTGCTCCAGTTAAGCTTTCAGTTCCCAGAACGTAGTATTTTTTTTCACTGCTTCTACCTGGTATTTGTCAGCTTGGGCTGTTCCATAACAAGGTACCATAGACTGTGTAGCCTAAACAATAGACATTTCTCACAGTTCTAGGGGCTAGGAAGCTCAAAACCAAGGTGCCAGCACATTCGGTTCCTTTTGAAGACCTTCTTCCTGGCTTTCAGAAAGCCACCTACTCACTGTGTTCTCCAACGGTGGAGAAAGAGAGAGCTCTTATCTCTTCCTATTCTTATAAAAACACTAATCTTAACATGGAGGCCTCACCTTCATGAACTCATCTAAACCTAATTGCCTCCCAAATGCTCCACCTCAACATACCATAATATTAGGAGTTAGGGCTGAATTTTGGAGGATACAGACGTTCTGTCTATAACTCACTCATTGGCCCATGTTCTTTCTGCCTTGAATGAAATGCCACATGCTTTGTAGGGACTTCATAAACCTTTCCAGATGTAGCTGACCATATCCTCTCTTTTAACCCAAATAGATATTCTACTCCATCTGTGATATCACAACCATAACACATAATTAATAATAGGATTCAGACTTTAAAATTTTCCCTAGTAGTTATCACATATATTTTTGTTAGGAGGCATCCCATTTTGTAGTGAAATACGTCTTGCTTAGTCAACTTTAGATAAGATAGATGTTAAGTCACCAGGATCTGGGTTTCAGCTACTGTCAAGATTTTAGAGAAAAGAAAAGGTTTATTTTCATAATGCAGGAAATATTTCTAAGAGATGCATAGGAATTTGAAAAGAAGCAAGAAAAGATGAGGGCAGGAGGAGAGGGAAGCAAAGCAAGACTGTGCATTGTGTACACAGTATACAACTGTGTTGTTGTATTCTAGTTCTCTTAGCTCTTTGTGGTTACTGTCTGGATATGTAAACCATCCTATTTCCAGCATCATTCAATTTTAATCCTGCGATGAAGATATAAATGATATTTAATGCAGAGATAAGAAAAGAACATTTTATTGTTATGTTGAAACTTTCTATTAAAATTTGAATCTGTTGCCTAGTGTTTGAACCATGGTGTACCACTAATGTCTCAATTTCGGGCCTTTTACTAGATCAATATTAAGAAAGATATATTATGGCCAGAAACAAACACCATTTTCTTAAGAATATTTTGCTCAGAATATTTTTAAACAGAATGTATTTGCAGCAAGAAGTGTGCCTTTGATATTGTTTTCAACAGTAAGTTGTGAAGCAGGAAGAACAGTGAAATGACTAGAAGGGCGATGAGATTCAGGACATACTACTCCAAAATCTCGACACCTTGGCATTTGGAGAAGCAGCCAAAGCAGAAAGATCCTTTTCACCTTTCCTCTGCCCTTCTCCCCTAACGTAGGTCATACAAGCTCAGAATAATTTTCTGACCTTTCCCTGAAGTAGGTCATAAAACCTTCATGTGAAAGGTGCTCTCTCCATACCCAGAGGAAAGGAATATCCTTGTCTCTGAAGACACAAGGATACAGAGAAGAAGCTGAACAAAAAGACCCTGCTAAGTTATCTCCAGTTTATTACCATTCAATTGTACATTTTTATCCAATTATACTTCCCATGACTATTCACTTTTTCATCAAACTTAGCATAAAAAAAATAGTTTAACTGTTTCCTTAGGTCTTCATTTATGAAATCTCCTGTGTCATCTAAGACTTATTAAATAAATTTGTATGTTCTTCTCCTGTTAACCTGTTTTTATCAGTTTGATTTTCAGACGCAGCTTGAGACCCTAAAAGTGTCTATGAAAACCTCTTCTCCCCGACAATGGTACTCTTGTGAATTTCAGAGCTCAGCCAACCACTTCCAGGTAGTAGAGTTCCCAGAAAGACCCAGGCTCTCTGCAAAGCTACATATGGCAGGGTTTAATCTTAGGATCAAAGAGATACAATAACTTCAACCTCATATGAGTTTTTAAAATTTAGCAAGTGGAAACTACCTTCCCTCTCCAGCTATATACTGTTTTTCTTACCTTTTCTTTTAATGCCATTAGGTTCAATTTGTGTGCATACAGGGGTAATAGCTGGGGAAAAGGTAAAATTAGCATGTTTCCCAGATGATTCAGACCAAACAAACAACAATGAAAACAGTTTATCTTTCAACATTCCCACTCATTTAGGCATGAAATGCCATTCTAAATACTGCCTTTAAGTAGTCTAAAGGCTCTGAAAATGGTGGGAAAAAATAACTTGTGACTCATTTTTATTTTAAGAGGTATGACTTATATGATGTGGAAATCAGTTCAATTCATTTTTATTATCTGCCATGTCACATGCTGAAGATACTGAAGTGAGCCAGACACAGCCTGTTTTTAAGGGGTCTACAATTTAGTTGGGGAAGGGGTCAGGGAAGAAAGGCTATCAAATAAATGCCCTTTGGGTAACAGATGCTAAAGTCAGGCTCAGTAAGAAGGGTCTAATTATTATACCCATTTGAAGGAGGTGTAGGTAACTCCAGTAAAATACTGTCTATGCTTTTTTCAGAGGGAAGGCTGAGGGACAGCATTCTGTGTGAATGCCTCTCTCCCTGAGGGGAACAGGGGACTGTCCCCAGGCTTGAAGCCAATTGGCATAACCATGAAATGCATGGATCATAGCTGGATCAGTCTTAGTGTGTATGGTGGAATTTTATAATACTGATAAATTGCCACACTGGTCAATGAAAAGGACATG
The DNA here is from genome assembly GCF_003255815.1 of Theropithecus gelada. Classification (NCBI taxonomy): domain Eukaryota; kingdom Metazoa; phylum Chordata; class Mammalia; order Primates; family Cercopithecidae; genus Theropithecus; species Theropithecus gelada. The sequence goes on along the minus strand of NC_037682.1, from coordinate 79,817,114 downwards.
CACTTTGATGTTCCATTCAATGAGATCTGCTACATAAGTGAGTTAAAGAAAGGTGTAGCACTAAGC